>NC_067399.1:389817516-390120016 GCF_016432865.1 Antechinus flavipes | reverse complement strand
AATATGGATGGCATATGAGCTCCTTTGTTATAGTGGTTAAGCAAGAACTGTCTAAATTTAAGAGATAAAGTGAAGTTTTCACTTCACTCTGTTAGTTCTCTTTCTGATTATAGTCATACATATATTTATATAGGTAGCACGTATTTATATGTACATATATTTATATTTTCATTTATGAAATTATGGACTAGTAATAAAGAGCAAAGGAAGACCTGTTTTAAATCTCATACCTGCTACATCTTGGCTGAGGAATGCAAAATACTTTAACGTCTCATTGGCCCCATAAAACTGTAAATTGCAGAGAAGGGACAGATCTGCAGTGGTAAAGTAATTTCCTTATCAATGAAATCACATGTCTAGTCATGTGGAAATGTACATGTATATACACCATAAGGATTGGGGTCAGGACAAAATTATGGGGTATGGCATCAAATAATGGGATTTGGTCATGTGATGAATTCACAATGGCTTTCTCTTTGCCAAGAGATACTTTCATTTATGCGAAGAGTTATAGACAAAATGAAGAGGTAAAATAGACACCAGAAGTAGTAAATATAAAATAGATTTGGGAGAGCATATAGTGAACAAGGAAAGGGGTTTTAATAATTAGCAATGGACAAATTCCCCAAGGAAACTCACAATCAGGAGAAAAAGAATATGCTATGAGGTGGAAATATGCCATTAATTGACAGACTAAATCCATAAGAGTTTAGCACCCTAAAAGAGAGCTATTACAAAGAGAAAGACACTATGAGGTATGGAGGAGAGGTAAGAAGAAAGATACCTCGAGGCAGAACATTGTGACCAGCTAATCCCAATGGGGATTAGCAAAAATGGTATAGACATGGGTAGATTTATAGGGAAAATTTAATCTCAGAGGTTTGACATCATAATTTGGCTTTCTGGATTAGGGTTACCCAAGACCTCCATAGGGGTAGAACTGTAAGGCTGAGCTGACCCCGCTCAGTGCCCTTCCTTGCTTGCCTCAGGGAATATTATAATCTTATTAGTACCTAAGGCTTTCTATTCTAACCATATACAGGACCTCATCTTATACACAAACATACAAACACATCCCTGACACCAACACATGGATGCATCACGGAATATAAATTTTAAAAATATTTTTATCTGTGAATTGGGAGTACTATTTATCTTCAAGGGATATCTCTGAATAGAGTTTGAATGAGGAGAAGGGGAAGGGAAGTGTATTGATTCCCCCTAACTTTCACCAGTCTTCTTCAGGACAGGGCTAGGCAAATTAAGACAATTCTGAGATACCACTACACACCTGTCAGATTGGCTAGAGTGACAGGGAAAGATAATGTGGAATGTTGGAGGGGATGTGGGAAAACAGGGACCCTGATACATTGTTGGTAAACACATCCAGCTATTCTGGAGAGCAATTTGGAACTATGCTCAAAAAGTTATCAAACTGTGCATACCCTTTGATCCAGCAGTGTTTCTACTGGGTTTATACCCCAAAGAGATACTAAAGAAGGGAAAGGGATCTGTATGTGCCAAAATGTTTGTGGCAGCCCTGTTTGTAGTGGCTAGAAGCTGGAAAATGAATGGATGCCCATCAATTGGAGAATGGTTGAATAAATTGTGGTATATGAATGTTATGGAATATTATTGTTCTGTAAGAAATGACCAGCAGGATGAATACAGAGAGGACTGGCAAGATTTACATGAACTGATGCTAAGTGAAATGAGCAGAACCAGGAGATCATTATATACCTAAACAACAATACTGTTTGAGGTTGTATTCTGATGGAAGTGGATCTCTTCGATAAAGAGAGCTAATTCAGTTTCAATTGACCAAGGATGGACAGAAGCAGCTACACCCAAAGAAAGAACACTGGGAAATGAATATAAGCTGCTTGCATTTTTGTTTTTCTTCCCGGGTTATTTATACCTTCTGAATCCAATTCTCCCTGTGCAACAAGAAAACTGTTCAGTTCTGCACACATGTATTGTATCTAGGATATACTGTAACCTATTCAACATGTAAAGGACTGCTTGACATTTGGGGGAGGGGTGGAGGGAGGGGAAAAATCAGAACAGTAGTGAGTGCAAGGGATAATGCTGTAAAAAATTATCCTGGCATGGGTTCTATCAATAAAAAGTTATTTAAAAAAAAAAAAAAGGACAGGGCTAGGCTAAACTGTGGACAATTGTTACATTCTCATTTCCATTTAAGCTACTGGGCTCGTGCTTGGCCACATGGAACCCTGTAGAAAATACTGGCAGAACTTGTTTCTTGGTGTCAAATGGGACTGGCAGGAATAGCTATTCAATATTTTTGAAATTAACTCATTAGAAGTGGGTCACCAATGAGGGATGCCAGGTTTCCTATTGATAATTGCATGTAGGAAAATCACAGGTTCTAGCATCTTCTGAAATTACTGCCAAAGCCAATATGACTTTTGAAGGAACATCAGGAAGGAGCTAACAGGCACATTGGCACTGTAGTTGGAAGACAACAATGAATTTTCATGGCTGTTAACAATCCCAAATATGCTTCTTTAAAAGAAAAAGAAGACGAAGAAGACGAAGAAGATGAAGAAGACGAAGAAGACGAAGAAGAAGACGAAGATGAAGAAGAAGAAGAAGAAGAAGAAGAAGAAGAAGAAGAAGAAGACGAAGATGAAGAAGAAAGAAAGAAAAGAAAAAAGGAAAAAAGGTTTCCACATAATTTTCTAATTCCTGAAATTTTACAAACAGAAATTCATTCTTTTAGTTTAATAAACTTCTTCTCCTACTTAAATCAGATATTGCTAAAGAAATAATAAACTTTGTCTACAAGTTGTATCTATTTGGACAAGAATGAATTTGTCTTTTTTCCTGATACTAGATTTGGATGACAGGGAGAATGTGATAGTATTGGGTATCTGAGGAGATACCACCAAGTCCAAGGGAAAGGGAACAAAGTTGAAGTTATTGAAAACCAGCTCTACTGACTTCACAATTTTGCCCTGAGCTACAAACAGAATGCAAAGAACTACAAACATTGTTGTTAGTGGAACAGGATTCCCTAAAAAGTGGTAATCATTGTAGAACTGATTCTGTTCACTAAAAAGCATCAAGGATCAGTCTGACCAAAGGCACTGGGATAATACCTCACTGCACCTTGCACCACTTTTAGCCCTATATGAAATCATGTATAGTAATACTTTAAAATGTTAAAATGTTTAGAACTACAATCCAAAGTTTTAGTATAATTAGAAAAATATTGCACAAACAATGATACATACTACATAAATGAAAGCCTTGTCATCAAACACAAGAGACAGACTATTTTTTTTTAACCAAAATAACTTATGCACATCAAAAATAACAGAATCTTGAGCTGGAAAGAACCCTGAAAACCATCCTAACTTAACCTTTCATTTTAATAATTGGGGAAAAATAGTAAGCCCTGAAATTTGAACCAATTTGCCTAAGCATGGGCAGTTTATGCCTAAGATATATGATAGACCCAAAACTAGAACTTGAATATCCTCAGGTACATATTTCCTTTCCTACGTGGTATGCCTTCTGTGAAGAACAATGAAGAACTTTTACATTGCTAGGTCATAAAAGGAAATGATTTACTATGACTTAGATAGGATTCCAAAAAATGAGCTGAAAGCATTGTGTCTCAAAATAATACAGTCACACAATTTTGTGCTGACCACACGGTGTTGCTATAAAACTGGTGAGCAGATGAAGCATCCCTAAAGGGGGCTGAAATCAATATAAATGTCAGAGAAGGTTTTGATAAATCACTTATCACATTGAGATAAAAGAGGTAATAATAGTTGGGGGATGATGAGCGGCAATGGTATTTCTAACAAATCCTGTATTCACTGACTCCAGACAAGATTTTTACTTAAGGATTCCATTAACTGAACAAGAAAAGATGAAACACTAGAACACTAGAAAAGTAGTGTTTTAGTATAACAAGAAAACACTAAGACATTGGGATGCTTCCATTCCCATCTGTGGCACATACTGGACACCAGCAATTTTCCAGAAACATGTTATTCTCACCATCTTTGTGTCTGTCTCAGATTTTTAAAAGATAATACTATGTGAAAAAGATAGTAAGCTGGATCCTCCATTATTTTGGAGACTGTATAAACTGGTCTGAAAAATATACCCTTAACTTAATGTCTTCCGTGAGGTCATCCTGATATAACCAGATAATTTAAGAATTCACAAGTTTTGTTTTTCTTCAGTTACCTATATATCATCAGTCAAGGGAGGTTGGTGTTTGAATTATCTTGACGGTTGCAAGCAATAAAAAGAAATTTACATGTTAAACAACCATAAATATATGCTGGGCAAATTCAAGAGAATAAGACAAATTCTTAGTGAACAACCAGTAGACAAATCAACAATTAAGTATTATCTTCATCTGATTAAACAAAACCATCATTAAGCAAGATTTGTATTTACTTATAAGTCTTTAAATTGACAAAAGAAACAGAGAAAATTTTCTCTGTTTTCCTAGACTTGTTCTTCAGATCACTTCTGGCTTCCAGTATTGTTACTACAAATGCATTCCAAGATTCCATCTATCACTATAGGCCCATTATTCCTTCTTTGGTCCTGCTTCTTCTCTGCTCCAACTCTTGGGCTTTCATCCATAGAATTAAATAAAATGAAAATTTGGCCCCAAACAACACTTTCTTTCCCAAGTAGGTTAGTGTGCCAAATTATTCCTTGGGCTGAGTCCATTTGTTTTATTTCCACATTTTTTAGACATTGCTGAGATATATAGATTTTGATTAGCTGACAAAGAAAAGACACTTAAGAGACTTGTCTGAATGAAGGCCATAGTTTCCCTTTTTTATAGCTTTTATGTCATTAGTAGTTATTTGACAAAGTCTGTGTGAGTGAAAGATATATAGTGTTGCCTCATAAGGTCTTATTCCTGAACTTATTTAACCAAAGGTGCAATTTAGCCTAATAATACAGAGCTATTCATTAAAAAATGAAACCTTTGAGAGGTAAGTAGGTGGAGTGATAAATAAGAGTACTAAATCTGAGACAGAAAGACTTGAATTCAAAACATACCTCAGACACTTACTAATTGTGTGACCCTAGGTATACTACTTGATAGCTCTCAAAAAAAGATATCTGTTTTCTCCTTTATGGAATGAAGATAACACTATATATAGCCTTTTATAATGCTAAAGGTAACATTTAAATGGTAGCTTTAAAAAAATGGAACCTTTGATTTTATTTTCCTCTTTGGTTACTTTCAAAGTCTTCTGCTGCTACTAAGGTGTTGCTGTTCTTGTTTTTCACTCATTTCAGTTGTGTCTGACTTTTTGTGACCCCATATGGGGTTTTCTTGGCAAAGATACTGCAGTGGTTTGCTATTTACTTCTCATTTTACATATGAGGAAACTGAGGCAAACAGGGTTAAGTAACTTGCCCAGGGTCACACAGCTAATAAGTTTCTAAGGCTGGATTTCAACTGAGGAAGCTGAGTCTTCCTGACCCCAGGCCCAGCTTTCTATCCATTGTGTGATTAAGCTGCCCTTTTAAAGTGTTACTTTTGTTATTAATAAACAAGTATATTCATTGATATCCTATTGAATTGATTTATAGCTATAAGTCTTTCTCTTGTAATGATTTACATCGATGATCTGTAATGCTTTTGTCCTGGGAAAAAATTATGAAGTAATCAAAGTTGATCTCTTTTAGCATTCTTCCCAGACTCTGTCATCAACATCAAATCCCCCTCTAGGGTTCACTAGACCTTCGTCTTCCTTTTCCTTCTTCTCCACAAAATCTGGAATAATTCAGACAAACTCATTTCTACTAAGGTATATGAAAATGCATAACTTGTTAGCTAATGTATCTGAATTTTAATAGAAGACAAAGCCTGATATAATTGAGTTAATTGGGAAATCTTCCTCATGTGCTAGACTGGAGCACATTGGGCCTATTCTCTGCATGGAAATGGGCCTGGCTCTTTCCAAGGCCACAAGTACACTAATTTAGCACTATAGGATTAATGCGTTGGGATGATGCAGCAATACTATATTTGTCCTTGTGGGACTTTGGGATGATGAGAGCTATCCAAGGTAGAATGTCTGGGAATGGGTCTATGCTCAGAATGTGCTTTCCTGAACTCTTTGTCTGGGGGAAGGGCTGTGTCAAAAAGGACTAACCATTGAGCCATAGAAGAAGCCAATCATTGAGTAAGGTTTAAAAAAAGAAACAACTCCTGTTCTTTCTCTCTCTTTTCTTTCAAAGATAATTCTTTCTACTCTGCCAGCTCTCCTTAAGACTTCCAGCAAAGGCAAATAGGAGCAGAGATAACCACCAGCCTTTCATGTGTCCCACGCAGTTGATATGACAGATACAGTGACTATATATGAGTACTTAGGAGAGCCTGAGATTGGAGCTCAAATCCCCAGCTGCCTCTCCTGATTTGTCTTTCTTCTCCTATTGAATAGTGATTCTGAGATGAATTGTTCCAGCCTTACTTGCTACCTTGAGAGTTCAAGAGGTACCAAGTCACTGAATTAGGTGCTGGTTGAGAGGCAGGAGGTAATAACTACAATTATACCCTGCTCAGAAGAGGAGATGACAACAAACTGGATGATAAATCTCACAAGCTAGATTACTCAGAATTCTTGAATTGTTGCTCAAGCCCTCAAGTTTCCTGGAAGCCTTTCCTACATCCCAAGAGTATAACATAGAGTATAATAGTAGTGGATGTTCATGTTTTAAAGATTTTTCAATGATACACTTACTATTCTTTTGGGTTTTAAGCATTTTCTCGTGATAGAGAAAATAGTTAGGTATCCTATACCTGATAGCTACTATTCATTGCATATTATATACATTGAGTAAATTTCCTAAAAGATATTTCTGTTAATCTTTTTTAGAAAGATAAATATGAGCTATATTTAAGCTTTGTCTTTCAGGGTTTTTCTTGGGATGGCAGGCACATAATTTATCAGAGAGTATAAGAAAACCATATTCCTGTTCTTTGGAATTATACTGCCCTTTCCCCAATCAAGAATGAATCTTGGCTCTAATTGACTTCACTGTCAGGTCCCCTTGTGGAAGAAGGCACTCCATTCCCATAGGAAGGCTTTTATATTTATACTTAATGACTGAATCTATAAGTGTGGGTCCCCTTCCTTAAATGAGAGAAAGTGAATTGTTGGGAAAGATATTTCAGGTGGAGATAAGGAAAACACTTAAACACCCATGAACTTACATGACCAGGTCAACCATGTCTCTAAATAAAGTTACATTAATGGCTTATGTTTTCTCATAATGCTTTCTATCCTTCTAACTTTGCTGCAATGCTTTTCATTTATTTGATTACTTCAAATGGCTGTCTGCACAGCACAAAGTCAAGTTGAATAAAATATAAGAACCTAAAATTAACCAAGTTAAGGAGCTCAGAATTCTGGGAGATTATTGGAGATGATTTCAGCACTCATGCTAAAAAAGTAATCTTCCTGCTCATGAAACAATCTCTTGAAAGGCTTTCATTAACAAAACTTTCTTTCTTAATATGCTTTGAACAAGGCAGTCTACAGTCTATAGACTGGGCATTATCTTCCAGGATTTCCTACAAGGCATCTTTTTTTTGGTTCTAGAACCCACCTTCCTGAGAGTTAATATCTCCAAACTCAAATTCCAGGCTCTAAGCTTCTGCTGCTTCTATGATGTACTATGAATTACTCTCTCAGGCTAACCATGTTATGATAGAAAAGAGTGAAAGAGTTAAGTTCCAATCATACAACCACAGGACAAGGAAAGGGTGACTTCTCAAAGTCAAAATAAGTGAACAATCCATTTTTCTGCTTCCTCTCTTCCATCCCTGCCCAAAAGCAAGGAACTGCATGCTCAGCCAGCATGATAGATGATAAGGAATTGGTATTGGGTTCTATTTATATAGCCTTTCTGTTCTAATGGACTAGGTATCTTTAAAATCCCAGAGCTCCATTCTCCTACACTTTGCTCCCATTCTCAGTTTTTAAGACAGAACTTGATAAATAAGGAAACACATACAAATTACCATTCCATTATACTTTGTGAAACACTGTTGTATATAGTGGGAATATTATAGAACTAGAAGTTAGGAAACAACTGGTTTGAATCCCACTTCTGACTTACGAATTGTGTGGCCATAGATAAATCATTTAACTTCTGATCTGTCAAATAGAGCTAATAAGAATGTCTCAAATGTATTCTCATGTGGATCAAGCAAAACAGTGCATTTAAAGTTCTTTGTAAATTTCAAAGCACTATGTAAATATCAGCTTTTATTTATAATATTTTTACCTCACACAAACCCCTGAGTTTGTTCTCATAAATCTAGACAAACTAGCCCCAAGAAATAAATAGGAAATAGGGTGTATGGAAAAGTTAAGTGACTTCTCAACAAGTCAAGTTGAATTTTGGCACAAGTACAATTTCATCTTTGGATCCTGACCATTCTATACAATTAAAATTTCATCACACTTCCCCCATGATCATTTTTCTGCTGTGCTCTTATGTTAGATAATTTCTTTGCTCCAACTATTTCATTCAAAATCCTAGCTGCATATGAAACATTTATAGGCTCATAAATCAATGTACACATAGGATATAGTTTTCATCTCTGCCCCATAGGATATGTAGATTTAGTGATTCAGATGTTTCTTAGAGATGTGAAAAGATGAAAGGATATTTTGCTACCAAAATAAAAAGTTCTGGCATTTTCCAAGAATTCATCAATGTGAAATCAGAGTAATGGAACTTTGAATCATTAAATGTAAAAGAAATGGAAAAATGAATGTCAGGGTATTTAGAAATCAGGGCCTTAAATCTGGAAATAAAGCAATTATAGGCTAGAATTAGTGTCATGACAGTTTTCCACTCAGTTTCTTTCCCCAGCTAGGAAACAGTTACTAGATATTCATCTTCCTTTCTAACACTAAATAATACTTCGAGAAGTGTTCATTCATTATAGCCAAATCACTAACTCACATCCTCTCAATCCCTTTGTTACTTAAGATTAAAGCTGGAGTTCAACCCAACCCTGGGCATAGACCTGATCCCACCATCTATGGAATTCTTAATATAGGCTAGTACATTTCCAAACATTTTATTGTATAAGAATCTGAACATTATAATAACACTTTTTTCACATTATGTTTAATGCCCTATGGCCCTAACCAATTTCCCTGCTGCTAGATTCTAACTTTCTTCTCTATTTGCCTCTTAAATCAATTGTCTCCAAATTCATTTAATCACATACTCCTATCAATAGAGCTTTTTTGAACACATTTGCTTATCTATAAATTATAAATATATTTTACCATATTATTATGCACATAATAAAACACAACAAATAAATAATTTTTCATTCTGTATACAATAGGAGTTGCTAAAAATTCACTGACTAAGCATCAGAGCTGTACTTGAGGAAAATCACTTCAATTGCTATATATAAAAGAGGTTGCAGTTTATATATTAAAAAAATAGTGCAAGAGACACTTGAAGAGGGAAAATCATTTATGAAAGAATTAAACTAACTGAGGTAAGAGGTGACGAAGGTCAGAATAAAAGTGGTGGCTTCCTGAGCAAAGAGGAAAGGACAAATGGTAGAGAAGTTGTGGAGGAAGAAACAAGATTTGGCAATTATGCTGACTAAGGGAAGATGAAGAATTGAAGATAAAACTAAAGTTGTAAATTCAAAGGACTGGAAGCATGTTGCTATCCTCACCAATAATAAGGGATTTAAAGAAAAAGAATGAGGGGAGGGGAAAATAATGAAATCTGCTATGCATATCATAATTTATCCATACCAGCTCATTCTCTGCTGCACCTAAAACAAAAATATTGGTAAGAACAGACATTCATTGATCACTGTCCCACAATTTCCCCTTTGAGAAACATATGAAATATAATTTCATCTTTATCTCATCCTTTTTTCACAGCTTTATTTTTTTGAGGCACTCAAAGTTAAGTGACTTGCCCAGAATCACACAGTTAAGTGTCTTGAAACCAGAAACAAGCAGGAGAGAATTTTGGGCAACTAATGATCAATTTATTACCTAGAAAATAATAAATTGATGGTCAGGGTTTCTCTGGGTAACCATAGACAAAATCATGGAGATCACAATGTTTAAATACTTTTGGGAAAGGAGGTGCCCCTATAGGTGAAAGTCAACTCTGGTAAACAATTAATGAGGGGGGACATATTAATAAGAAGGTGATCTAAAACTCTTTAGTTCCTTCTACTGAGAATATGATTTGATCATGAGACTCAGCCACCCTCAACAATCTGGACAAAGGAATCCATTTCTATCCAGACCACTCTGGCTGGTTTTTTCTGTAAACTGATTTACTCTACACTCCAATGGCTAGTGTGGTGTGTGTGTGTGTGTGTGTGTGTGTGTGTATGTGTGTGTGTGTGTGTGTATTAGTGTGGGTGTGCATATATATATATATATATATATATATGTGTGTGTGTGTGTGTGTGTGTGTGTGTGTGTGTGTGTAGGGACATAGACTTACTGCTCTAGGGCTGGAATTCATGTAGATTAAATTCTATTTATATCCTAAATAAGAGTAAGGTCTTCTATTTGGGTAGGGTCCTGCCCCAAGTTAAAAAGCATGTGCCCAGAGGATTTGAGCAATATGATCTATCAGCCTTGTCTTTCAGAGACTGCCGAACAACCTAAAAGGGCTGGATCCTGAATGAGGAAATAAAAGGGGAAAAAAACTTAATCCTAATTGAATAATTGGTTAGTAATATAATAAAAAAAATTTCTCTTAGTCTGAGGCTACATTTGAAATCAAATCCTCTTATTTCTGGGGCTAGTGATTATTTAAATTTTATAATATACATAGTTATTAGTAGGATCATCTTAATGGGAGAGTGGAGAGAATATTGAACTTTAGTCAAGAAGACCTGAGTTTGAATCATATTTCAGATATTTATGGGCTGTGTGGCACTAGTTAAGTTATTTAACTTCTTTTAGTCTTAGTTTCCCCATCTGTAAAATGAAGAATAATAAAAGCACCCTACCATACAGGGTTGTTTTAAGTATTAAATGAGATAAAATGTGGAATACACTTTGCAAATTTTAAAGCACTATATAATGCTAGCTGTTATAATTGTTAGTATTAGTATAGAAGTACATACATATAATTTATAATAATGAAATATACACACATTGGGGTTGTTCAATCATTTTATAGAGATGGGGGTATATGATTTTATAAGTTTGGAGACAAGTAGTCTAGATTTTTCTTTCTCATGTTGCAGCTCTGCTTGGAGCAAAAAGAATTGGATGCGAAGAAAGCTAAACATAGATTTCCTGACATTGTCTATGGCTAACTGGATGGCTCATGACACATATAGATACTTCAAGGTTGCTAGCCTAAGACCAGAAATATTTAGTTTATAACTTCAAAATTGATGACCCCAAAATTTGTAGCCTACACTATTAGTTGTTGCTAATGCTTCTGCTTCAAGAAAAAAAATCAGAAGACTTAGATGCACTTGACTTTGGCCAGAGTATCTAGTGACCCTGAAATGAATACCCTTGGAAACTAAGGACTTATTATTTTCTTAAAATTTTAATCATTTTATTAAAATCCAACAAACACTTACCCTATAGATGGTAACATTCTGTAAATACCTTGTCTTTTAACATAGGAGGCAGTTTAGTGCAGTGGGAAAAACAATGAATTTGGGATCACTTAACTTCAATTAAAACCCTTAATCTTATAATTGCTCTGTGATCTCAGGCAAGTCACTTAACATTTGTGGCCTTCATTTTCCAAATCTGTAAAAGAATGGAGTTGGACCAGATGACCACGAAGGTCCCTTTTACTTCTAGATTTGTAGTGCTATGATTTCATGATCTTGTATAATCTATCTATAATATATCATTTGGCTTCTGAAGACCAAGGTTGAGTCTTTATTATTCTAATGCTAGTAGTTGAAAAGGGAGAAATTCAATCAAGCTAGTTATTTGAAATTACAAATCCCCAGTAAGTATTGTGTTGTTGTTAATTAAATCAAATTTTAAATTGTTTTTACTCAACCTCCTGATGAAGCTTTCTTCTAAAGTATCATTATTATATAGTAGTTATTCAGGATTCTGAGGTCAGTAGAATACAAACAGGTCTAACTGTACTGAAAATATCTCAATCTTCCAACAAAGGCCCAGTGATAAACTGTAGAAATATAGTCTCAGTGATGTAATATATGTATTCAGTCCAAGAGAGGGTATTTATCAGATTGGCCACAAAGCAGTAAATTTTCTAACCATGGCAACTCTCTAAGACCATTTACTAAGTTATAGAAGATAATGACCAGGATCAAAGGGAGATCTACAATGAAAAAATTAAAGATCTTTGAAGCACTAAAGTATTTATTCACCGAGTTGTTTGTGTAGATATATCCTATGTTTTAATCCCATTCGACATATTCAGAAGAAACCACCAAAAAAAGGACACTCATATAAATTGATTTATAAGCAAACTCATACATAGAGTAAAAATGAGCACAAAGAAACACTGATTTAAGTGATGCAGAGGGCTATTTAGATGTTTATAAGCTAAAGATAAAATTATTTATAAGTTATGTTTCTGTCCATAAGCAGGGCTTAAATAATGAACAGTACAATGGCAATATGAAAATATAACTATTTCAGAAATTTCCTATAGCTTCGTAAGGAGACCAGAGAAAGGAGAGAGACATGTAGTTATCTCTACAAAGAGAGCAAGAGTAGGGGGCTCCTCTGAGAAAGCCCCTGGTTGTAAACCCAGAATACAGCCCTTGAAAACCTGGGAATGCAGGTAAAACAACAGAGCACCAAGAATCATCTCAAGCCTGGCTCAAATCTGGACACTTTAAGGATTGAGATCCCTAGTTCCTATTTTAAGACACCATAAGGCATCCTGAATATATAGTTAAATGAACTTCAAATATCTGGCAAAAGGGGATGACTTAAGACCAGGAGGGATCAGCACAGCAACCCAAGAGACCCAAGGCAAGTCAAGAAAGGGCCAACAATCCCATCCAAATGTGCAGCAAGGAGTAAAGTTTGACTCTGGCACAAAGGCACCAAAACTGGAAAGATGAATGAATCAAAGAAGACACTGACTAGTATAAGAAAAAAGGAAACAGAGACTCAAAGAAAAAAATAGATTTTCTACATGGACTACATAAATGCCTAGAAGAAACTGATGAAGAGATTTTTTAAAATTAAGAAAGCTCTTGAAGAAAGAATTGGAAGGAGAATCGATGCAGAGTGAAAAAAGTGTCAGATTTCCTGAAGACTAGATAGATTAAACAGGAATCAATGACTCCATGAACAGTACATTTTGTTAAAACAAAACCAAAAGATTGAAAGAAATAAATTCAAGATAGGTGATATAAAAAGGAACTGACCTAGAAAATAGCTCATGGAGATATAACTTAAAAATTGTTAGATACCTTGAAAACTATTATTTTTAAAAGTCTAAATTTGTTTTAATTCATAAATTAAAATTACCCAGCTTATTAAAAGAATAAATATTAATTAAACACTTACTATGTGCCAGATACTGTGCTAAGCATAAGGGATACAAAAGGAAATAAAAATGACTTTATAACCTAATGAACTAGAGGACAAAGATAGAAAGAATCATCCCTCAAAAAAATACCTCCAAAAAGTGATAACCAAGAGAAAATCATAGGAATGTCATAGACAAAATTCAAAACTGCCATGCCAAAGAAAAAATATTGCAAACATCCAGAAAGAAATAGCTCAAATACTAAAGAACTACAGTCAAAAATCACATAAGACATGTTACTTTTTAATAAAAAATAAGAAGAAAAATTGGAATATATGTTCCAAAAGCCAAGAGATAAAATTACAACCAAAAATAATATATAAAGCTAAGCATAATAGAGGCAGTGGGGTAGGGGAATGAATCTTTAATGGAATAGTGAACTTGAAAACATTTCTGATGAAAAGACCAGAACTGAGTAGAAACTTTGAAATGCAAGCAACATGACTATGAATATTGAAACAAACAAAAACTATTTTTAGTACTTATAATCAAACAGAGGAAGCAGATCAGTATTGAAAGTTATATGTGAAATCAGTTAAATGCTTTAAAAAAACAAATTTGTGAAATGGAGATGCATAATTCCACATACAGTCCTCTTTTTATATTCTCTAATACAGAAGAAAATGCTCTTTTCTAGTATTAAAATTCAAAGTAAAAACTAGATCCTAAAAATAAATAAATAAATAAATGGGTAAATTATGTCTATGACACTTTCTAGGTACCCTGTCAAAAAATGATAAAAGTTACTGAGGTATGACTTGCATCTAATAAAGCTAATCTTCTTGACCATAGTTTCTTTTTTTTAAGTACCTTTTTTTATCATTAGCTTCAGAGACATCAACAAACATGAACATTTCCAAATACAAAGAAGAGGGGGAAAAAAGTCTTACATGTGAAACTGTGTTCCTTTATTACCTGCAATTTGAGAGAGATATATATATATATACACACACATATAGATTTTCACATATATGTATATATATTTTAAACACAGTAAAATCAACATTGCCCTAGTTATCTCTGTTCCTTTCTAAATTTTATTTTGCTCTCTACTAGTGTATTGTCCAAATGTTTCACTGATGCTCATTTCTTGAGGCTTTTTTTTTAACGTCACTACCACTACCCAGCTCCCCTCCCCCAGAAAAAAAAAATCCCTTTCTTGCAATATGTAAGTATAGTCAAACAAACAAAAATCACATACTGGTGGTGTCTGAAAATATTTTGCTTGATTGCATACAGTCCAACACCACTGATCACTGTTTCTTTGTCCAGATGTACACAAATTATCCTTTTTAATAACATGTATGTATAAAAAAACAAATTTGTTACACAAATATATACATATACATATATATATACATTCTATAATTTTTCATGTTTAGTGTCAAGTTATCTGACATAGTTTGTATACTCCAATTTACCTTTTCTAAAAAGAAAGACAACTTCTGATTTTTCTTGCTCAACATGACAAATATGAAAATATGTTTTAAAGAATTGCATATATTTCACCTATATCATCAGATTACTTGCTATCTTGGGGAGGGGGATAGTGAGGGAAGGAGAGAGATAAATTTGGAATACAAAGTCTTACAAAAATGAATGTTGAAAACTATGTATTTGGAAAAATAAATTATTAAAAAAATTTTAAAAGAAAAGAAAGATAATTTTACCTTTTTCTAGTCTTTTGACTCCTTTATTCTCCAAGATCTTTCAAAGATCACTTACGGTGACTCATCAATTACATCCACCAGATCTTTCAGTATCATAATTGATAAGTTTGTGTGACCCTCCAGACTCAAACTCATCAAAAGCAATTAATTGTTGTACTACTATCTTTATATTTATCTTGGTTTTCAGCTGCCTATTGGCCATTTTTGTCTGGTCTTTCCAGACTTATGTTTTTTGCCTTGACAGAAAAATATAGAAGAAAATAAGGATCCAATAGTTGTGCCTTATTTCTATCATCCATTAATATTGTCCTATCTATTCTTCCAGCTACATAATTCTCTCTACTTACTACTCCTTTACTTAAGTGGGTTTTTTAAAAATGTCTTCAAAATCTTAATTTTAAAGGCTTACCATTCTTTCTGGCCTAATTTCTCCTATTGAATTTTAGACCAAATGATTGTACCTAATCTTTCACTGAACTACTTTGAAATATGTTAGCTCAAAATTTGTGTGCTGTATTATGTCTCTTTTCTCTCCTTTTTGGTCATAAATTTTAAGATGGAATAGTTCACTCACAATGCCAAAAGCTCCGACCTTTGTTATTTCAACCAACCATTTTTTCTTCTTGGTCAGAATCATATTCTGAATATTATTTCTCCGTGTTGTTTTGTCTGCCTTTTAAAAAATGAAATTATCACTAAGGAAAGTGATTGCCCTGTTTGAATGTTTGGTATTTGTTGAAAAAATGCTTCAACAGAATGATTAGATAACTGAAGTCTCCTTTATTATTATGTATTGTTTTCATATCAGGCATGTTTTCTGAAAGAGGAATATTTCCTCTTTCTGTACAGGTAGGGTACATGATTAAAGTATCATTATTCTGAATTCTTCCTCTCTTTTAAAACCTTGGGTAGGTGGTATAGTGGATGGAATACTGGTCTTGGAATCAGGATAAATTCATTTCTGGCCTCAGACAGTTACCAGCTGGGTGATCTTAGGCAAGTCACTTAACCCTTTTTGTCTCAGTTTCCTCATATGTAAAATGATATAGAGAAGGAAATGGCAACTAACTCCAGTATGTTTGCAAAGAAAACCCTAAATGGGTTCACAAAGACATGGATACAACTGGAAAATCCTAAACATTAGCACTTTTCCCTGAATTTTCCTTTTTTTCTTTTCCTTTTCAACTTCTAGAAAGAACACTCAACTCATTACTTTTATATCCTCACCACACTGGAAATTGGTTCTGTCCCAATCTACAAGATTGGACCTGGTGGCCTTGAGAAGACCTTAACAGTCTTCCCTTAAGAGATGCTGTAAGCTTATAGAACATACAAAAAAATACTGACAATAAAGTTTTTAAAGTTTAAAGTTAAAATAGAATTTTAAAGTTTTTAAGTTTTAAAATTTTAGTGCCCTTTTTCTTCCTGGGTTATTTATACCTTCTGAATCCAATTCTCCCTGTGCAACAAGAGAACTATTCGGTTCTGCAAACATATATTGTATCTAGGATATACTGCAACATATTTAACATGTATAGGATTGCTTGCCATCTGAGGGAGGGGAAAAATCGAAACAGAAGTGAGTCCAAGGGATAATGCTGTAAAAAATTATCCTGACATGGGTTCTGTCAATAAAAAGTTATTTTAAAAAATAAAATAAAATAAAATAAAATTTTAGTGCCCCCAAATATTTATCACAAGTTTTTTTCTCCCTGATAATGTGAATCCTCAAAATAATATTTCTCTGCCACCAGTTTAATTTTTCTCCTAATAACAAACTTCCAAAATAATATTATGCCCTGACTCAATATGCAAATTGGAATGTCCATTCAGCAGAAAAGTGGTGCTCTGCCTGGAAGGGATGATTCAGATGGAAGAGAGGACTTGTGTCTCTGTACTCCTCAATGAAACAATGAACACTACCCTTACATGGGTTATACTCTATATTATTGTGTATGCCTGAGTTCCCTTTTCCCCTTCCTCCTCTTTCCCAATGCTTACAATAAAGTTTGGTACTGAGTGAATTTCCATTATTTTACATGTTATTCTCATCACCTGGTCTTATTCCTAATGTCTCTAGCTGATCCTTCCCCTCTTTCCTTCTCCCCAGAAACACAAACTAGTTACCTGAATAAAGACTTAATTTATTAATAGCAAACTTCCATTGGGGGAGTATGATGCTGTGAGCCCAGTTGTAGAAAGCAAACATCAATAGGGGATTTCAACATTCTACCAAGAGGGACTCCCCTTTTCCCCAAGGCCTGTCACAAAACAGAATGCAATGAATTTCTCTCTCCAAGATTCCAATGACCTCTTCCTAGCTAAATCCAACATGCTTTTCTTAATCCTCATTCTCTTTGACATTTCTACAGCATCTTATACTAATCATAATCCTTTACTTCTAGACACATGACTCCCTCCATTTACAAGATATTATTCCCTCCTAATCCACCTGCTACATATATGATCATTCCTTAGTCCACTTCCTGAGTTCCATATATTCCTTCCACTCTGTAAATCTGGATAACTCCAACTTCTGCCCTCTGTCCTCTCTTTAATTTTCTACTCTAGTAATGTTATCCACTACTATGGCTTCGATTACCACTTCCATGAAGATAATGATAAATTTAAAGATGCTATAAAGTTTGCAAAACACTTTATATTATTTGAGCCTCTCAACATCTCTGAAGCAAGTACTATAGGTATTATTGTGCCTATCTTATATAGATGAAGAAACTGACATTCAGAGAGACAATGATTTGTCCATGGTCATGTAGCTTGTTCATGTAAAAAGATTTGAGGCCATATCTTGACATTATGCTCTATATTATATTGTTTCTCTCCTGAGAGACACTGCCATACATCTCTATCTATGTGACCCAACAACATCTCAGACTCAACATATTCAGTAACATATTTATCACCCTTCCTGCTATTCCTACTCTTTCTCCCAAATTTCCTGTCTTTGTTCTTGAAACTTCCATCCATCTAATCAAGCATAATTGAAATGATGGAATCATCTTTGCCTTTTCCCTTTCTCTCTTACATATAATTGTTGACAATGCTTATTGATTCTATCCCTGCTCCATATTTTTCATATCTGTCCCTTTCCCTTCATTCACATTGTTACAACTATAGTTTAGGACTAGTAAAACCTAAACTAGCAGGCACCTAGTAATTGTTTTTCTGATTTTCATTATCTCTCTTTTCCAAAGTAATCTTCACACAGCTGCAAAAATTATCTTTCTAAAACATAAGTCTGGAAATGTCTTTCCCCTAGTCAAAGGCCTTCAGTATTCCTTGACTGTTTTGACCTGTTTTACATATATTTTCCAACTAAGTGGTGCAATGGTTAAAAGTATGGTACAAGATTTGGTGTCTGAACTCAGACTGAACTCAGATCTTTTCAATTCAAATCCCATGGCAGATATAAGTAGCTGTGAAATTCAAGGCAAGTCACTTAACCTCTCTTAGTGTTAGTTTTCACATCTGTAAAATGAGGATAATAATAGCACCTTCTCCAAAGGGTTGTTGGAAGAATCAAATGGGTTAACATAGATTTTTTTTGGTAAACCTCAATATGTTATAGAAATGCTGGGTATTATCATTATTATTCCTATTATTTCTAATTTCTACCTCTATACGTTCATTCAGAACATTCACTCATACCTGAAATATACTTTCTCTTTGTCTTCCAAACTTTCACTTCCTTTAGCCTTAGATGAAATTTCTTCCACAAAGTCTTCTATGTTACTCCATCTCCTATCACCTGAAAGTGAGCTCTCTAATCCCTAAATTTCCTAAGTATTTTTGTTCAATTTCTCTTTTATCTTTATTTTACAGCACATATATTTGTATGCAATTCAAATCTTTGTTATTAGATTGGCAGCCTCTAGAACAAGATTTTCACATACTTTTTTTTTAATCCATAGAATTGTAGTTCGTTCAATATGATTGGGTTTTTGTGTAATTTTATATGTCATTTTATGCCTTTAAAAATATTGTGTATCTTTAGACTTCACCATACTGTCAAAGGGGCCAAAAAGGTCATGAAAAACCCCTTATGTAGGGACAAGATTTGTTTCATCAGTACCATAACACAGTAGATGCAAAATAAAGATTTGCTGAATTGAATTCCAGCACTATTCTAGTCTTTTGTGTTTAATTATCTTTGCTAATAATCTGGTGTTTTGGAAATGAATTTATTCATATATGAGTTTAACAATCTTTGAGAAAATATTAGAAAAAAATCTCTTCAACTGTTCTTGTGGGAAAATAAGATAGATGCTAGCACAATTAGATGGAATTTGAGCTGACTGAATTTTTTATACTCAAAAAGTAGCCAATGATTGTTCAGACTTAAGGTGAACAGCCGTCTAGCCGTCTGTGCTTGACCTTATACCTCTGATCATTCTTATTAATGGCATAGATGACATGCTTATCAAATTTACAGATGATGCAAATCCAGAAGAGATATGCAATGTACTATATGATAAAGTGAGGATTCAGAAAGATCTTGGCCCCTGAAAACATTAGGCCCAGGTTAAAAAGGGGAGATAATGTTAAAAAACAGTCATCTCAAAAGATTTAATGTCTTTATTGAACTGAAATCTTAATATAAGTTGACAGTGTGCTAGAACAAAAAAGAAGGCTAACAGAATGTTGGATTATATTCAAATGACTTAAGAAGTACACTGTATTTCTCTCTGGAAATTATGTTCAGTTTGGCTGCCCATTCTATTAAGGATATTCATAAATTGGAAAGCATTTAAAGGAAGATTTTTTTTTTTTTTGGGTGAGGCAATTAGGGTTAAGTGACTTGCCCAGAGTCACACAGCTGGGAAGTATTAAGTGTCTGAGGTCAGATTTGAACAGGTCTTCCTTACCTGAGGGCTGGTTCTCTCTCCACTGCACTACTTAGTTGCCCCTAAGGAAGACATTTTTCATAATGAAGGGCCTTAAATTTATGCCACATAGGAAGGAAATGATAGAACTAAGGAAATTTATCTTGGGGATGTCCATCCTAGAAAACAAAGGAATCCCTCCGAGACATGACAGCTGTCTTAAAGTATTTGAAGGGTGGTCAAATGGAAGAGATAATATGCTTTTATTTGTCCACTGAGACACAAACTAGGGGAAAGAAATAGAAGTTGTAAATAGGCAATGTTAGATTTGTTGTAAGGAAAAATTCTAACAACTAGAGCGCTGCATAAAAAGACTGAGCTGCCTCTGGACCTAATTGAGTGCCCTCTCACTGGACATCTATGAAGAAAAGCTGCATTACCACTTGCTGGGTATGAAGTAAAGGGTATTCTTATTAGGCTACAGACTAAACACAATAGTTTCTGTTGTCCCTACTGTCTTTGTCTCTTATGGTTTTAAGGCCAGGGTTCCATAAACTTTCAATAGGAACCCTTTGAGAGGTTTGAAAGAAACTGAGACAGTTCACTTCTCCTTGTGGCAGAAGCAACATCCTTGCTGTGTAGGTTAGACTAGTTTTTCCCTGAAAAGACTATGAAATTGTCATTCCAAGTCACTGATATAGTTTCATCTAAAGCATAAAAAGTCCAAACCATGTGAAGTCAAAGCCCCCTCAGCTTTGGTGACTCCTTATGGAGCTGAGCAGCACTGTGTCCAATTAAATTAGTGCTACATCCTTGCTGAATATCCTTTCTATGTTATTTAAAGTAAACATCATTTGTTAAATGATATATAGACTATAAGCATTTCATTTCATTTCAATCCCCTATCCTGAATGCCTAGGATTATTTGAGTCAGGCCTAGCCCAAAGCATTTGTTGCAGTAGACAGAATTGATGTAGACTGACCTAGTAACTCAAATGGGGAGGCCTGGAAAGAAACAAAGCAGAAAATTAGCTCAAAGTGATTATTTCTTGTAAGCCTACTCAACATGCTCTGGATGAATACAATGAGTCCTTTCAATGAAATAGGAAAAGTAAAAGTCTCCCCAGCATTCCATCCCTGTGGCTAATAATCCTAGAAAAGATGGGTCTACAACATAGTATTTTTACCTTTTGTTATTGTTTGCTTGCTTGTTTTTTCCCCCCTTTTGATCTGATTTTTCTTGTGCAGGATGAGAAATGTGTTAATATGTTTAGAAATATGTTTTACTTATATTGGATTACTTTCTGTTTAGGGGAGGGGAGAGATAAGGGAGAGAAAAAATTTTGGAACACAAGGTTTTGCAAGGGTGAATGTTGAAAACTATCTTTGCATGTATTCTGAAAAATAAAAACTATTAATATAAAAAAGATAGATATACAACAAAAGGAAAATGAAAGCAAAAGATCCATCTTAATTCAACAACTAGAAATAAGTGTAAATATGTTGTCTTTGAGGACCATGTTCTGAAGACAAAGGGGCCATTCAAGTATTTGTTCATTTGCTGAATTTTAATAATTTTGTTTTGAGGAGTGGTTACACCAGCTTCGGCAAGCCTGGATTCTTCCTAAAGACTATTCTTTTGGAATGCTCTATTGTTATGGTTTGCCCTTTGTTCTTCAAGGGGACCTTGCTGTTAGAAAGGTAATGTTTTGCAAGTGAATTGGATTTAAATGAGGGGGAGCTGTGCAAAAGCACCAGCCCCATTCTTTCCTCCAATCCCATGTGAGTCCTGTGGCAAGATATAGATCAGGGTGACTGGAGATGGCAGCAGATGCAGTGGGACACCTAAGAATTATGTTAAATGATTACTCTTTATATGGCATTGGGATGGGGAGAATGTAACTAAGAACACTTGTCATGTAGACTTTATAGAGACTCTTGTATGAAGTACTTTTAAGGAAAATTCTTTATTCTCTCAAGGGCACCAAATAACTTTCCAGATTTATGTATATGAATAAATGTGCCAAATGCACTTCTAACTTATTTGCTGAGGACACAGAGGCCTGCATCAGTTTAAAAGGGGAGTTAGCTTCTGCTTTAATTTCAAACACGATATGTAACATAGCTCAAATGATGTGTCTCTCTCTGTGTCTATCTCTCTGTCTCTGTTTCTATCTCTCTCTGTCTCTGAAAGAAGTCCCTCAATAGACACCTCTAAAGACAAAAAGAATTAGTTTTCCTAACATGGAGCTCCTGAGGAGCAGGAAGTCCCAAATCAGTGGAACTGCAAATATTGAATTTCTGTATCAACCCTGAGCCTAGAACAAGTTGCATGCAAAAGAGTAAGGAGTCTTTAGCTACTTTATCACAGATGACCTTGACTGATGATGAAGAAAAGTGTCTTTGTAATAAGGGTCTTAACCCACACCAAAGCCAAACTATTCCTGATGTTCCTCATCTTCATTATTAATACTTTAATATTGGGACACCCTTTGTGAACAAGGATTTGTCATCATTCATTACCAGAACCACATTAAGGTCTATTACTCAGTCTTTTTAAAAGAGATAAAGCCTGAGATTCCTGGCATTATCTTTCCTCAATATCTGATCACCTTGGGAATGCCCATCAATTAAGGAATGGCTAAACAAGTTGTGGTAAAAGACTGTGATGAAATACTATTGTGCTATAAGAAATAGTGAGCAGATTAATTTTAGAAAAACATGGAAAGTCTTGCATGAAATAATTAAGAATGACTAAGAGAACATTGTATACAGTAATAGCAATATTGTTCAAAGAATAAATGTGAAAAACTAAGTTATTCTGCATATAACAAATATTTAAATAAACTACAATGGACTTATGAAGAAAGATGCTATTTTCCTCCACAGAAAGCACTAATAGAAGTATGCATAATATGGTTTTACACACACACACACACACACACACACACACACATATGAATATTGAGGGTGTGAATGTGTGTATTCAGAAATGTAAAAGTAGCAAAAAAAATAAATAAATTTTAAAAATTGGTCACCTTGACATTTTCTTCATGAGCTGTTACCCTTTGTTATGTTTGGTTTTTGTGTGTGTGTGTGGATGGTTATGGGTTTTTATTTTATCTTTTGTTGTGTTTTTTGGGAGGTATTTTTTTTTCTTTTAACTATATTAAGACTTAAAGAGAGACCAACTAGAGGTGTTTTGCAACACTATAGGTTAAAAAGTGATGAGAATCTGAACTAAGATATTAGAATACATATTAGTGGAGAAATCGGAGAGTTATGGAGATAGAAACAATAAAATTTGGAAACTGATTGGATATGGGGATGTTAGAGAGTGACAAATTCAAGATGCTTTTAAAGAATGTGAGCTTAAATAACTGGAAGAATCCTGGAGGCCACATAAGGAATAAGGATTTTGGAAGAAGGTGAATTTGGGGAGGGGGACATATATAATGAGATCTGTGATGCAAATCATAATCTATCCCTGTCTCATTCATCCGGTGTGTCACCCTTACCACCTAACATGAAAATTCTTTTCCTCACTGACACACAGAGCTTGTCCTCATAGGGACACTTATCCCAGTCAGGAGATGATGTGGCATGGGAGGGAGTAGAGGGTAAGTATACTAGGAGATGAATTTTTTTAATTTACACCTGTAGCGCAGCTACTATAGTGGGAGCCTTGATAGTAGTTGTAACTGTCCTGAAGTGATGATTCCTGACTCAGAAAAGGGAATTTCGAAAGCTTACACAGTAAAGAAAGGGGATGAAATGGGGGATTTTTAAGGGATAAAAGTAGGTATGTTTGTATTAGAAACAAGTCCCAAGATTGGTTATCAGTGGGGAAGGTGGGATGCAACCCACCTTATCACCTCCAATTGTTGACAACAGGCTTCTGGAAGTCAAGCCATAGCTCTTCTGGGAGAGTCATTTTGTGTATCTCTAGGGAATCCCTGCCTCAATATCTATACTAATGCATAAGCTATAAAAAGTCAAGCCCACAAGGACTCAGGGACCTTTTAAAGTTTAATAGACTTTTAAAACTTTGTTTTATTACATTTTGAGTTCTGAGTTGTCTCTGTCCCTCCCAAACCTACATTTGAAGGCCAATACAATATAGATATATATGTGGAGTCATATATGTGGAGTCATACAATACATACTTCCATGTATCAGTTCTTTCTCTGGAGATAGTTAACATTTTCCTTCATAAATCTTTCACATTTGACTTAAATGATCATATTACTCAGAATAGCTTAGTCATTCAGTTACTTTTTGAATACTATTCCCATTACTATATTCAACATTGTGTTGGTTCTGTTCATTTCATTCTGAATTATTTTGTGCAAATATTTCCATGTTTTTTCTAAAGCCAACTTGCTCATTATTTCTTTTTTATTTGTTTGTTTTGGTGTGTGTGTGTGTGTGTGTGTGTGTGTGTGTGTGTGTGTATTTTCCCCAATTGCATTTAAAAAACTGCTTTAACATTTGTTTCTAAAATTTTTGAGTTCTAGATTCACTCCCTTATCCCCACCCACAATTAAAAAACTACTTGTGAAATTATGTAAAACATTTCCATAAAAGTCAAGTTGTGGAAAAAAAACCAGATCTCCCACCCCAATGAAAATAAAAGCCTTCAAGAAAAATTAAGGGGAGAGAGAGAGAAACAGAGAGAGGGATGGAGGAAAGGAAGGGAAAGAGAGAGAAAGCGACAGAGACAGAGACACAATCAGTTCCTCCTCTGGGTATGGATAGGATTTTTCATCAAAAGTCCTTCAGAGTAATCATGGATGATTGTACTACTAAAAATAACAAAGTCATTCACAGCTGGTCATTCCCAGAATATTGCTATTACTTTGTATTCAGTACATTTCACTTGAGTTCATGGAGGACTTTCTAGGTGACAATTTGTTGAGCCATTCCCCAATTGATGGGCATCCCTTCAATTTGCAATTTATTATCTTAAGAAGAGAGCTACTGTGAATATTTTTTGTTCATATAGGTCATTTTCCTTTTTTATTTTTCAAATCTTTTTTGGTATTCATGCCAAATAATGGTGATGTTAGGTCAAAAGATATGCATGAATTTATAGCCCTTTGGGCACAGATCATATCTTTTAATCATTTATCAAGTGGGACATGGCTTTTTTTTATAAATTTGACTCAGTTCCCAGTTCTCAGTTTGTGAAATGAGTCCTTATTGAAGACCCTTGCTTTGAATTTTTTTTTACAATTATTGCTATTGCTAACTGTATTTCCCCTCTTTTTTTCTCTTTTACCTTATCCCTCTTGAAAAGTGTTTTGTAAATGAACACTTCCTCCTCCTTATACCCTCTTTATTATTACCCTCCTCTCTTCACATATCCAATTCACTTTTTGTTTTCCTGCAGGTTAAGATAGATTTCTACATCCCTACTGATTATGTATGTTATTTCCTCTTTTGAGCCAATTCTGATGAGAGTGAAGTTCACTTTCTCACTCTCTCTGCTTCTTCCCCTCCATTGTAAAAGCTTTTCTTGCCTCTTTTTCATGGTAGATAATTTGCATGAACCATTCCACTTCTCCCTTTCTCTTTCTGCTGGTACATTCCTCTCTCACCCCTTAATTTCATCATTTAAAAAAAAAAGATACCACCCCTTCATATTCAACTCACACATGTGTCCTCTGTCTATACATACTCCTTCTAACTGCCATAATAATGAAAAAGTTCTAATAAGTTACAAGTATTATCCTCCTAAGTAGGGATGTAAATAGATAAATCTTATTAAGTTTCTCATGGTATCACTTATCTGATTACCTCTTTATGCATCTCCAGAGTCCTGTATGTGAAAATTCAGCTCTGGTATTTTCATCACAAATATCTGAAAATCCTCTATTTCATTGAATATTTTCATTGACCTTTTCTTTTGAAGGATTATACTCAGTTTTGCTGGGTAGGTGATTCTTGTTTGTAATCCTAGGTCCATTGCTCTCTGGAAAATCATTTTCCAAGCCCTCCAGTATTTTAATGTAGAAGTTGCTAAATCTTGTGTTAAGCTGACTGTGGCTCCATTATACTTGATTTTTTTTTCTGGCTATTTGCAATATTTTCTCCTTGACCTGTGAATTCTGTAATTTGGCTATAATATTACTGGGAGTTTTCATTTTGGGATCTCTTTCAGGAAGTGATAGGTGGATTGTTTCAATTTCTAGATTCTAGAATATCAGAACAGTTTTCCTTGATAATTTCTTGAAAGATGATATCCAGGATCTTTTTTTGATCATATCTTTCAGGTAAACCAATAATTTTTAAAATTATCTCTGCGGGATCCATTTTCCAGGTCAGCTGTTTTTCCAATAAGATATTTCACATTTTTTTCTATTTTTTCATTTTTTAGGTTTTGTTTTGTTGTATCTTGATTTCTTATAATGTCATTAGCCTCCATTTGCTCAATTACATTTTTTAAGGAATTATTTTTCTCAGTGAGCTTTTATAACTTCTTTCACAATTGGCCAATTTTTCTTTTTAAGGAATCTCCTAATTCATTAGCTTTTTACATTTCCTTTTGCACCATTTCCAATTCTTTTCCTAATTTTTCCTCTATCTCTCTTACTAGATTATCAAAATAACTTTTGAACTCTTCCATCTCTTAAATCCAATTCTTATTTTTCTTGGAGACTTTGGATGTAGGAGCTTTGACTTTGTTATCATCTTCTGAATGTGTGTTTTGATGTTTCTTGTCATCATAACTTTCAATGGTCAGAAACTTTTCTTGTTGCTGCCTGCTAACTTTCCTACCTATTATCTGATTTATAATTTGATTTGAATTTTAATTGAAATTTAATTAAATTTGATAATTTGAATTTTAATTATTTGATTTGAAAATTAAAATTTTGATTTAATTAATTTGATTTTAATTCCTACCTATAATTTGATTTGATTTAAATTAAATTTGATAATTTAATTGATTGATTAATTAATTTAATTAAGTGGGGCTCTGTTGCCATCTGCATCCAGAGAGAAAATTGTGGGACTAAGTGTGGATCACACCATAGTATTTTCACCATTTTTGTTGTTGTTTTCTTGCTTTTTGTTCTCTTTATTTTTTTCTTTTTCTGATTTTTCTTGTACAGCAGGATAATTGTGGAAATATAGAGAGAGGAACTGCACATGTTTGACATAGGATTGCTTGCTATCTAGGGGAGGAGATGGGGGAAAGGAAGGGAGAAATAAATTTGGAACATAGGGTTTTGCAGGGGTAAATGTTGAAAACTATCTATGCATGTATTTTGAAAATAAAAAGCTAAAAAAATAAAAAATATAAAGTTGAGCTGTTTCCAGGGTGGAAGTTTCAGGGATTTTGGTAGCTGTTTTCAGAGATTCTTTAAGGAACCTGATCACAACCTCTCTTTTCTTCTTTGGAGCTGTTAGGAGTGTCCCTGCCCCAGTGTAGCTGTAAGATCTAGTGTGCTGAATCAATTGAGTTCTGCTTTGCTGTTGTTCAGGCCCTGAGATTGGAGTCTGGGCTGCACTGGTGCAGCCTGCACTGGGAATACACTGGGACTGCACACCGGACTCCCACCCTGTTGCCACAGACCCTCTTCATTGACCGTCCAAGTCCTCCCTGGTATTCCCAGGATGAGAGGTCCAGAAGCCTCTAGGACTGTTGCTTATTTGTAGGTCCTGCCTCATTGACATTGGGGTCCAACTTAGGTGAAGACTGAGGGCTGGACCAGGGCCAGGGCTGCACTGGGCTTGCTAGGCTCCCACCCTGGTTCCACAGACCTTTTCTGCTGACCTTCCAGTCATCTTTAGTGTCTCTGGGCTGAGAGATCTGGAAGCCAAGTACTGCTGCTGAGTCAAAGGTTGAGCTGGGGCCAGGAGCCAGGGGGAGGACATCCCTGCTCTAGAATTGTACATTGGACTCCTACCCTGGTGTCTCAGATCTTTCCTGCTGACTTTCTAAATTCTTTTTGGCTAGAAATTATTCTAGTCTATCTTTTAAGGGGTTCTGATGCTCTAAAATTTGTTTAGAGTCATTATTTAAAGGAATTTGAAGCAGTCTGGGGGAGAAATTGGGTGAGTTCCTACTTCCCACCCCCCCCATCTTGGCTGTGCTGAAACCTCATTATTTCTTATAGCAAATAGTATTACATCATGTATGGACTTTTATTGATTTGCAACTTAATGCACTCTCCAGACCAGCTAGTCACCTTATAAAGAAGAGGAACTGTGATCAGTCACCTTATAGACACATAGGGAACTGTGATCAGCTGATGATTTATGTACCACTGAATACAATTTGAAAAAAGTCGTGAAACAGTGCTGATTGGGTCTACTACAAGTTTATGTTTCTTAATCTCACTATGCTCTCAATGTGGCAAGGAAATCCTTTCATACAACTTTAATTGATTGCCTTTTTTTCTCTCCTCAAAACTGCCACATCTTTCCCCAAATTCTCTCAGCTAAGAACTTTGCTTTATATTTCACTGGGGGGGGAAAAAGAGAGAGGTGATTTATAAAGACCCTGTCTTCTATTTTTTCCTCATCTCTTATCATTCAGAAACCTTCTATTGCTATTTCTTTTTCAAAGGAAGAGGTAGCTCTTCTCATGGCCAAGGCATTCCCTTATAAATGCACAGTAACCATTTTCTCCTAACTCCAGCAGATTATACTTCTTTAACTCTTACTTTCTCATTATTTTTCAGCCACACATGCCCATATCTCTCTCACTTTCAAAAATCCTTACTTGATCCCTTTCATGCCTGCTAGCTATTATCCTTTTTCTCTTCTTTCATGGCTAAACTTGAGAAGGGTATGTACAACAGATTGCCTCTGCATCCTTTCCTTTCACTCTCTCTTCTTTTCAGTCTGGCTTCTAACCTCATAATTCAACTGACACTGCTCTCTACAAAGTCATTAAAGATATTTTAATGACAAATTTAATGGCCTTTTATCAAGCCTCTTTCTTAACCTCTCTACAATCTTTGACACAGTTATCACCTCTCATTTCTTCTTTCAGTTTTCACTATACTTAAACTATTTTCTCCCAATTCCCTTTTTTTTTTTTTCCAGACCACTCCTGTCTTCTTTATTGTATCTTCATCCATCTCATACTAACTGTGGGGATTACCGAAGGACTCTATCCTTAATCCTCATCTTATCTACATTCATATTATTTCCCTTGGTGAACTCATCAATTTTCATCATTTCAGTTATTATCTTTATTCAAACATTTCTATACAATCTGCCTAACCTCTTTCTCACCTTCCAGTCTCACATTTCCAACTGCCCAAAAGACATCTTAAAGTAGATATCATGTAGATATCTTATCTTAAATTCAACATGCGTAAAATCAAACTCACTTGTCTTTTCTCTCCAATTCCCTTCTCTTTTTAACTTTTAAGAATACCATCGGCCTCCCAATCAACCAGGCTTGCCATGTAGGTGTCATCCTTGATGTCTCCCTCTTTCTCACTCCACATTTCCAAACAACTGCCAAGTTCTGTCATTTCTGTCTTCACAACACCTTTTGTGTCTCCTATGGCATTGTAACACCCCTAATCCTGGCCCTTACCACTACATGCCTAGATTATTGCAATATCCTTTTGTTTGGTTTCCCTTCCTCAGATCTCTCCCCACTGCCATCTATCCTGTACTTGGCTGTCAAGTTGATCTTCCTAAAGTGCAGATCTGACACTCTCTCTCTCTCTCTCTCTCTCTCTCTCTCTCTCTCTCTCTCTCTCTCTCTCTCTCTCTCTCTCTCTCTCTCTCTCTCTCTCTCTCTCTCTCTCTCTCTCTCACACACACACACACACACACACACACACACACTCAAATCCAATGGCCCTCATCACCTATAAGATCAAATGAAAATCCTCTGCATGGCTTTTAAAGTCCTCCAAAAACTGGCCTTTTCCAATCTTTCTAGTTTTATTATATCTTCCTTCTCTTTACACTCTCTGTGATCCAGCAAGACTAGTTTCCTTGCTGTTCCTCCATCTCCTTACTCCAATGTTTTCACAGGCTGTCTCTCATGCCTAGAACGCTCTCCCTCCTTATTTCTGCATCCTAACTTTCCTGGCTTCCTTCAATTCTCAGCCACAGTCCTACCTTCTTCAAGAAGCTTTTTTTTGATCCCCCTTCATTTTAGTACCCTTCCTAAAAAATTATCTCCTATATACATCGTGTACGCACATAGCTATTTGCATGTTGTCTCTTCTATGAAACAGTGAGTTCTCTAAGACCAGAAACTAATTTTTTTTGTCTTTCTTTGTAACTCCAGCTTAGCACATAGGTTGGTACATAGTAAATATTTAATAAATACCAGATGATTAACTGACTGAATCAATGTTAAATATTACTGAAAAGATTTTCCATGCAATTAGTAAGTAAATTTCTTTGATTAATGCTACACTGGTAGCATTAATATCATTTCATTCCAATATCAAACCTAAACCACAAGACTGGTTTGAGTTAGGCCTGATCCTAAATATTCCAATTACCAACATGGCATTCATTCAATCTGTAGAACTAGAGTCAGACAATCAGACTTAATATTAATTCTTTACTCAACCAAATACCAGGAAGTTATTAAGGCACTAAGAGAATCTAATTCAAGTAATAATATATGTAGAAGTCATGAACCTCTCTTTCTCACCAAGCAATTCCAGGTCTGAATATCTATAGACTGAGTTCAATTCTGTTAGAAAGTTTGAGCACAAAGAGAGAAGATCAGGCTTTTCTCATGTTTACTGGCTTATTAGACCTCCAATTTTAGTAGATATCTGGGGAAAATATCTAAAACAAGGCTTTATGAAGGTTTATGTTTAGGATCTCCCCCAAAAAAATTATGATCGCTTTTAGAAAGTCATTCATATCCACAGTAGTGAATATTATAAATAGAATAGGTATTTACTTCCTCCACCACAAAAGAAATGTTTTATAACACCACACTAATAATCTCACATTGGCAAATGCTTAAAACAGATATAGTCACTGAAAACTCCTATTATGTCTTTTAGTGAAAGTTAAACACTAAAACATCAAACACTTTGTCATGCTGCTGAACATGTATTTCACTTTCATCCTAAGTCCATATTGTCCAAGCAGCAACTGAGAATACAGATCATTTTGAAAGCCAGGATATATCTTGGCTTTCTTCATTCTTTTTATCTATAGTAAGCTCCCTACTAGTGGTCATTTTCCTCTCCAAGAATTGATATAGATATCATTTCCTATTAGGAAAAAATCCACTTAAACCTAGGGGCTTTTGACCTCCCTAATTCATGGAATTGCTGTCAAGATTAGAAAAACCCAATTCAGAATTGTTGTCTGATCAACTGTGCTCAGAAAAGAAAGCTATAGTAAAAAAGGAATCTAAAAACTTGAGATTCAATATCAGGCTCAGCTAGATAAGCACATGCTCTTGATGCTATATGCAAACAATTATCATATTTGCCCAGGGAGTCAGAGATAGGGCTAAAAGTATCTCAATATGATTAATAGATAGGAAAAATGAATAAAAAAGTTGGAGTCACTTCTCAAAAAGCAGCTTTTCTAGTTATCAGTAGATAGTTCTCTTTAGTGAAGTCCCTTCATTTTTCAGTAATGAGCCAAAGTAATCTATCTCCAGAAGTGGCCCAGGGTGTGGCATCCCTATGCGTGCTACAAAAAATGTATACCATGTACAGTACATATGTCAAAGGAACAGGACACAGGTTTAGCTCCTGTAGAAGTGCCCCATTTCAGAAAATTGGTGAAGAGAATGGTGATTTTATGTATGTATGTATGAGATCGCACTCTCCGTCATATATGTATATGTATACACATACATACATATAATATACACTTGGATATATATAACTAAACATACTAATATAATTGAATAGGATATTTCCTCAAACAATTGTAATCATAGAGAAAAGAGCTAACGAGGGTTCATTTTTAGATAATAATATCTTATGATCCTATGTTAGGACAACTGATTAAGGACAAAGGCAGCTTTTATATTGGCTCTCAATCATGGAAGGCCTGAAAGTTTACATGAAGATGTAACTAAGAACTTGTGTAAATGTATAACTACTCCACTCTCCCCTGAAATTTAAGATAGTTTCTCTGTATGCTACCATAACAGCAAAAATTTCCATTTGGGAAATTCTCCCCTTCCCATTCTAGTCTTTCACAATAAATGAAATATGTGTTTTCCATTAGTTGAAATACATCTGTAAAGCTTTCACTTGCTTGGCAGTATTCCTGACACATTCCTGAAAGGGATCCATCTTTATAAGATGAGAGATTTTGCCAAATCCTTGTAGGCCTAGGCTTATTATAAGCCAAAGGACCATTCCAAAAGCAAGCTTATAATGAATAAAAAGGCCCAAACATCCAAAAATGATGTCCTAAGATAACAAGAAGTAAGATTCCATGATACTTCCCAAGCAATTAAAGTGCTAAGAAGCTCAAAGCAGAAATTAAAAAGCAAGCACCAGAAAAAGCACCCAAGAAGGAATTAAAAGACAGAGAAAGAAAGAAAATGCATTGCCTTCATCTAAGTTTGCTTTTTCTTTTTTGGTTTGTAACTACATGGGCTCTGAAGACATCATAACTCCTGGGGAACTCAAACAAGCATGTTACAGGGGACCAAGGACAACAATACTTCTTTCTAATCCTTATCAAGGATACTTGTAATTATCACTTAATAAATTGAAACCAAGAGCACTTTTGTGTTTTTTTTAATACTAAGGGAAAACACAGCATCACATAATGATGCAGATCTTGAAAGTAGAAGGGACTATTCACTTTACTCACTTGGCAGAGCTTTGCCATCCAAAAATGGAGTCCTAACTCTTAATCCTACCAAGAAAGAGTAAGCATAAGGACATACTTCTTTATTATCAAATAGATCTTCAGACAGGATATTATAATCCGATATCTGCATCTGGGATCATTCAAAAAGATGTTCCCAAAATCATTGGACTCCCAAAAGATTTATTTTGGAATAGACACTTAAGAACAACAGAGAGGCCTTTTGTGTCTCTTCAATCAGCCCAGCAGTATCAACAGGCTTGATCAATTCAAAGAGAATTAGAAGTATAGAGGGAAAAATCCCTGGCATTTTGCCTTGAAAAATATACACCTTGCCAAGGTGTTAGTTTGCAGGAGAGTGGGATAATCACTGTTAAACCTGATGTGTGAAAGAAATCAAAGAAATCACTGTGTTTTACAGTAAATACTGCACACTCCCATTGTGTTCCCTTATAAAATAAGAAAATGTTAAGAGTTTCTCACAGCAACCAAAGAAATTCTTAGCCAAGCATGTTATTATTTTAACCAGAGAATAGACTAAAACAGTTTAAGCTGGTATGAACAGAATGAAAAATTGAAGAAATTTTAAAAATAATCTCAACTGGTTCTGCCTGTAATTCCATATTGTAATATAAGCAAGTTATGTTTGGCACATGCCTATAACTCAAGCTGCTAGAGGAGGCTGACGCTAGCAGATCAATTAAGCTTGGGAGCTCTAAGCTGCTGTGGGTTGTGCCAATAAGAGTGCCCCCCCTTGGTTTAGCATTAATATGGTAAGTCCCTGGGAAGGAGGATGGTTGTCTAAGAAGGGACAAACTAGCCTAGGCTTTGAAACAAGTAGATTGAAACTTTCATCCCAATCAATTGCAAGATCTGCTCCTACATTTCCAGCTGAAATATAGGGAGACTCAGCATTAAAAAAAAAAAAAAAAGTAATTTAACCATTAAAATCCAGCTTTCTCTTTCAGCTATTTCAGTGTACTTCTTTGTCTGATTTTATTTTTCTGGTTTCTTATCTGACTTTAGCTTTATTTTTTGCTCAGTCAGTAAAAATTAAATTTTGGAATCTTCTACTCACATGACTAAAATTGAAGTAAAAATAGTTATTGAACATATCAGAGAAAAGAGGATGCAAATCTTCCCCAAAAGATTAAAAGATAAGTTTAACTGAATTTTTACAACCAAATTTTAAAATTTTTATTCTAAAATATGAAGATTTTTCCTGATATACATGAAATATGTATGTAAAAGAGGAAAGTTTTAATCTTTTCTTTGAAGTATTAAGGAAGGCTCATGTGACGGTGAGAACTATAGTGAAACTTCATTTGGAGATATCAGTATCTAAAAATAACAATAAGCTCGACATGCTGTGTTAATTATAAATTATTAATTTCAAAAATGTATTTTATGAAAGAAAATGAAAGTAATAATGGCCTTTATATATCACATACTATCTTAAATGTGTTTTCATCATCACAACTCTGAGAAAGATAGCATAAATATTATTTCTCCATTTTATAAATAACAAAAATGAGGTTCAGTGATGATCATTATAGAGCTAGTAAGTAGACTGTCTAGGTCCTTGGACCCCAAATCGCTTTCTAGTATAACTGCTCAACTCTGCCTTTCTCTTAAGAGCCACAAAAAAGTATAATTGCCATCTTTATACATATTGCAATCTTCTCAAATTGTTGCAAGCTTTACTATTAAATTTCTCTCTTCTCATTATATTTTCATCTGAATGCTGGGGTGTATTTATTCTGTAGGAACTTGTACATACCTATTTTTGAATATATAAGTTTCTTCTTTAGAATGTAAACTTTTTGTGAACAGGTAGTGTTTTTGCTTTTTCCTTGTATCATCAGCATTAGCTTAGAGACTGGCATTTAGTAAGCTCTTCATAAATATTTGTTGATCGATTGGTGCAACCCATATTTATTTAATGTGCTGCCAACCATTCATACTTTTGACTTTCTGACTATCTGCATTTATGGAACATGAAAACCTTTTAGTAGTTACCTCCATCCTCGTGGATGGAGCTAAGTGTATTTAGTCTCTGGAATTTTATTGTTTTCCTTGACTCAAAATGCTGAAGCCAAAAAAAAATCAATGTGTTCTTAACATCATCAAGCATTTTGTCGATAACTTTCCACTCACATCTTTCTCTGGCATTGCTATTGTTTCTTAATGCACTCCAGGCCTGCATCTAAGATTTTTTTCCTTTTTTTCTTTTTTTGGCTGATTGTTATATAACTAGTACTATATTCTCTATTGTTGTTGATCTCTTTCTGGACTTTATACATATGATGCAGTTTTTTTGAATCAACTTTCAGCACTTGTTTGGTAGTGAATATTGAGCATTCACATAACAAAGTTTTACATATTTTATCTGTGGCTTCAGGTATCTTTTTTTGAGGGGAAGGGGTTCACAGTTAAAATGGTTTGAAGCAAGAACCTGGAAAAACAAGTGAAATTGTGCTTCTATAATTTACTTGAAGAAATTAAATTTTGTTGGAGATAAAACACCCTAAATTTTGAGCATATCCTAACAAGTTATATTGGGGCACAAGGGAATACTGAAACTAAGTTTGAATTCCAGAATATATATTTATAGCATTTACATAGCACCTTATGGTTTGCAAAGTGCTTTAAAAATATATTATCACATTTGCTTTTTACAACAACTTAGGAAGTAGATATTGTTATTATTCCCATTTTAAAAATGAATAAACTAAGGCAGAAAGAGATTAAGTGGCTTGCCTAGGGTCGTCACACAGCTAGTAAGTATAGAAGGATAGATTTAAACTAAGGAATTTCCAACCCCAAGTCCAGCATTCTATTCACTACAGTGCTTAGGTAGCTTCCTATTATTGCAGTGTGTTCAAATTTTAACTTTTATTTGTAATATTTTTGGGAAGATATTTATAGGGTGAGTGTTATATGTAGTCTTGATGCATGCATGGTTATAGAAAGTAGATTACAGAGTTTAGAAGAAAGGCTATTGAATGTAAGATTAGGTTTGGTTCCCAGCTCTTCAACTTATATTTATAATTATTGGCAAATTACTTTCTCATAGCCTCAGTTTCCTCATCTTAAAAAATTATGATTAAAGTAAATGACTTCATTTTGCTCTGATTTCTAAGAGTCCATATAATGCCTAAAATATGGTTGAAAATAACCAATATTGAAATATATGATAGAAACTTAACATTTCAAAGATAAGACAATTGGAAAAAATAGTAAATGGGTCCAACTAAATTTGGGAGGGGACAGTATATGAGAAAAGACACAGGAAATCATTACTATGCACAATCAACTAGCTGATTCATTCACTACATTTTTTTTTTTACTAAATCAGATAATAACACATAATTTTTTTTCTTTTTTTTTCCCCTGAGGCAATTGGGGTTAAGTGATTTGCCCAGGGTCACACAGCTAGGAAGTGTTAAGTGTTTGAGACCAGATTTGAACTCAGGTCCTCCTGATTCCAGGACTGGTGCTCTATTCACTGTGTCACCTAGCTGCCCAATAACATGTAAATTTAGCCCAAATGTGTATACACACACACACACACACACACACACACACACACACACACATTCCATATATTCCACAATCCAAAATGAAAGGATCTGTGGAATTATGCAGAGTAAAGGCAAGACAGGAATCTGAGCATGCACCAAGACTTTAAAACATAAGCTTTCAGAAAGAATCTACTCATTCTCATATTTTCAGTTTCACATAAAACTTTGGTTATAATGCATCCAAATAATAATTTGTTATTGTGATGGTAGAGATGGAGGTGGTACAATTGTCTCCAACACTTCATGACCCTACTTGGGCTTTTCTTGGCAAATGTATTGTTACTATTTTGCCATTTCCTTTTCTAGCTCATTTTATAGATGAGGAAGCTGAGGTATAAACAGTTCAATTAATGCCTTTCCAAGGTTACACATCTAGTAAGTGTCTGAGACCATAAAACTGAGTCTTCCTAACTCCAATTTCAGCATTCTATTTACTGCATCACCTAGCTGCCTGCTATCTCTAATTTTCACACCTTAACATTTACAAAACTAATATATTACTCTGTGCCACATGACGCTATAACTTCTACATATTGATACTCTAGTGGAAGAATCTCATCAGTTTAAATAGTCATTGCCTCTTTCAATACATATTTGAAATCTTCTACACCTTCTTGTCCATGTTCTTCCATATATTCTCCACAGGGAAATCATAAAATGCCTTATAATGGCATGAAAGTAGCCATTGATACTTCAAACTTATAAAACTCTAACAGGTTCTTTAGAGTCAGAAAGGCTTCCATGATACCAAAAGTTGATTTTAGTCTTCTTCCTAAGGATTACTCTAATTACACAGAGGTTCATTAGCAGTAATTAGACTATTAGGCAATAAATTATTTATTTATGACAGCTCATGCCACTAAAATATATAGTTAATATAAAATAAAATTTAAAAACACAGTTAATTATCTGACATTTTTTGTCTACATAATTCTAAGTATCTATCACTATAGAATCTTTCCCTTTTCAAATTGAGTGATTGTCATCTCATGTAGAGACAAGCAATAAAGTAATATTTTTTATTCATATTTTTCATTGATTGACATAATTACATTTCATTAATTTACATTGATGTATATAATTATTGGAAAGGAAATCTTTCCCTAACAATGCAGATACGCAACTGTTCTGGAAGGCATCATACTAAAGAGTTACCTGGAGTAGCGAGAAACTAAGTAATTTATACAGAGCTAGTCACAAAGTACATGTCAAAGTGAGACTGAAATCTAGTTCTTTCTGAATGAGGTCACACATATCTCTATCCACAATTACATGATGTCTCTTAAAGTCAAATTTCACCAACATACTAGATTTTATATGAATTCTGACATATATCACCTTTGCATCAATCAGAGAAGGAAAATGAAATCATGACATAACTATTGAAGAAAGTAAATCACCATGAAATTTCACAAATGTGGAGGCTATAGGTAGCTTATTTTAGTCATTCTTCCAATTTTACTAAGCCTAAGAAATATGCATTATTAATTAATTAGTAGCAGATACAAGCTGCTCATAACCTGATAATCAAAACCAAAAACACTATCCTATTGAAATAGTGATTTACATTTTACAAAGTACTTTTCTCATAACACTTAAGAGATAGGTAATAGAAATAACATTTTCATTTTGTAAATGACAAAATGAGATTCAGAAAAAATATTTACTTATCCAAGATCACAAAACTATTAATGTTGAAACTAACATTCAAATTTAGGTTATCTCTTGGTTCTGGGTTCAGTACTCTTCCCACTACACAATACTGCTTTTCCTGGATATCAAACAGATTTCTCAATCAGCTATTAGAAAGTAGTGCTTCATATATATGAATAACATTATCTATATTTTGTCTTAGTGAAGGAAAGGTGGATACACACTTATGTACTTACCTAGGCACTCCCTTTATAAATGTTATCTCATTTGATCTTCACAATTCTGAAGTAAGTGCTATTACTATCCCCATCATACAGTAGAGATAACTGAGGTAGGGGAAAGTTAAGTGAGTTGCCCAGGCTCCCAAAAGTAGTAAGCTTTCTTAGCACTTATCTTTCAAATGAGATGAATATACTTAAGTAGTCAAATGAAACTCTTAGCAAAGGAATAAAAGGAAATTTCTTATGGTCCCAATTCTACACTATAAAGTTTCCTCTTAAACAATTAAAGCTTCTACACCCATTGTCATCTTCTTATATTTCATACCAGTCTAGCAAAAATGTTTCTGAAATCATCCTCTTAATTCCCATTACTCCTTTCCTCAACTCCCTTTATTGTCTTAATCTTTCAAAAATTAATTAAATGAAATAAATATGTTATCAATTTCCCTGGCAAAATGGAGAATGAATAACATTGATTCTATAACACTTTACCATTATAACTGGGTCAATTTTTTTTCTTTAAAATTGACTTATATTCAAGGACATTTTCCACAAATTTTACATGATAATTCACCAGCTATTATACCATGTTTTGTTTTGTTTTTTTGCAACTTCAGAAATTGGATATGGTGTGGAAGTTAAATGCAAAAGGAAGTATTTTTTTCTTACATTAAATGAGATTACTTACATAGTACTCTAAGTTTTGATCCATGTGAATAATACTTTTAGTACTTTAAAAAAAATTCTACATCATCTTACAGGTGTCATTTGACACTTAAAGATTAACTTTCAGTTTGATTGTGTTTTTTGATTTGATTTGTAATAAGAAATCTTTATAACCATAGAGGAGAAAATCTTCCTCTGTCTCCTGCTTTATTTTCTTTCACATCTGAATTTATACCTTATTATCATTGCAAAAGGGGGAACAGAATATCAGAATTGCTATGACAGTGTCTTTTGTGAGAAGACTGCTTATCTAGCTAAGTATCAAGGGGTGGTGTACTGAGATATATTTGTCTAATTTAATTCTTGCTGAGTCACAGTTAGCTATTTTGAAATTTTGTTATTAAGCATTTGACCCATGAAGTAATTAAAAACTCACCCCAAGTTATTGAATTCTATTTTAATAGATTTTGAAAAACTATTCAAACACATCCAACAAAATCATCCTCATTTATATCTTTCACCTTTTCTCCCTCATAAAGAAGGTCAATTTTTTAAATAACCAGATCCTTATTATTGGAATCTTTTTAAAAATATAAGAGTTCGTGGACTCTAATTGATAGCTTACATGAATGAATCAGAAATACTTTACAACTACGAGATATAACGGAGGAGACAGCAGGGTACAATGGAAAAGACATTGGAGTTGGATTCAAAGGCCCTATGTTCAAATCCCACATCTGTTTCTAATACTGGTGTGATCTTGAGCAAGTCACATTCTATTTCTGAGCTTCAGTTTTCTCATCTGTAAAACTAAGAAGGTTGGACTAGATGATTCCATATATAGATTATATAGATAGAGAGAAATTAGATAGATAGATCTAGATCTATATACCATATACTTTGGCATGCAATTCAAGAAAGTCTGCTTTACCAATTCAAAATTCATGAAAACAATAAAGGAAAACATGTGTTCATCTTTGAACATTTTACAAAAATGCTGACAAAATTTAAAACTACTAAAGGAAGATATTTCATTCAAAATTTACTTTTCCACTTCTTCCTATATCAAATATCATGTGATTTTCAAACCGCTCTTTAAATCTCATTTAGCCCATAGTTAGATTTTTTTAATTCCTTCAAAAGCTATCAAAATGTACATTGAGCTGCATTCCTAATCATTTTTCTAAGTGCTTACACAAAAAAATTGTGCAGAAATGACCATATTAGTTTGTTAAAATTCACCTCAAATTCTCACCTTCTTCTTGAAGACATTTCTGATAATTCCAGACAATATTTATTTACATTCTTCTCAATCTGCTGGAATATGTATTTGTCTTTGTCATACATTATAATATCTTTTTAAATTACACTTCCTATCTATTGTTTATATTCTTCAATATTTCTTGGATGATAAGTAGCATGGCTGATGGTTTCCTTTGAAATAAGGAAAAATTGAGTTCTTCATACTATCTGAATCATACTATCTATATAATAGGCAAGCCAACCTCTTACTGCAGGAAACTCTTTAAACATTTTAAAGTGAGGAAACTCATTTTTTAAAAAAAGGCAAAACTATTATTTGCAGATCAATTATTTTTAGGCATTAGTGAAGGGAGTTTCCATATTAGATATTCTCTGGATGGATAAATCTTGGGTCCAATAAAAGAGAAATTAGCTAAACTTATTTCCTCAACAAGATTATAAATTCCTTAATGCTTTCTACTTCAATTCCATTCCTCCAGTATTTAGAACAATACTAATCATGTGGTATGTGAGTATCTGTTGAAGTGAATGCTATTGAATTGTTACTGGCCACTCAACTCTGTTACTAACATTTCAGAACTTTGTTATTGGACAGCAACCCGAGGTTGAAATTTTAGAAGATGGGGAACAGAGGTGATGAACTAGGATTGCAAAATCAAGACTTTTTTTGTGTGTGTATGTGGACATGGACAATAGGGGAATTTGTTTTGCTTGATTTTGGAAGAGGTTTTTTTTTTGGTTTTTTGGTTTTTTCTCAGTTGGGGAGGGGGAAGGACAAGAAGGACTTTCATGAGTTGAAAAAAATTAAAAGGAAAAAAATTAAATGAGGAATCTTCTCTGCCTTCATATTTGTCCATAACTAGTTTCTTGGAATCACCAAATCTTTAAGCTGGAATAGAGATATCTAGTCCAGCCTCTTCCTCAATGAGAGACAAGAAAACCCAAGAAAATGGGAATCATTTCTTTATAGCATTGGCTTACCATAGCATTGTCATTTGCATGATCCCCTTTTCTATTTCGAATCTGAACACAGGATATTGGCAAATTCAATCCAACCCCACTGACAAGATTCCTCAGGTCTGCTGTGCTGTATTCTCCACGAAGCAATAAATTGTTATTGCTGGAACCAAAACCCAAAGAGGCCTGGTAGAGGTAGGTTTGAGAAAGCCTCCCCACTGCTGTGACGTCGATGGTGGCAGACGTCAGACCCGGGTTCTGAGGAATCTTCTTTCGACATTGGTACGACTCTGCAGAGCAACAGCGCGCAGGGCAACAGCTATGAGAGCCTCGAGTTCGATACTGATTACACTTGATGCAAATAAAGAAGACTAAACACCCCAAAAACAGAAAGGAAATGCACGCGAGGGCTATCACTAAATACAAATTAGGGGCCGAAAGCGGTCCGTGGGTATCCCACCCGTCCCCGAAATCAGGAATGATCTGTGGGGGAGAGTCTACCAACAGTACGCCCAAAGTGACAGTGGAAGAAAGGGGAGGATCCCCGTGGTCCTGAACTATGATTACCACCTTTTGCTTTACTGAGTCTGCCGGCCGAATGGGGCGCAGGGTGCGGAGCTCTCCTGTGTTAGGGGAGACAGCAAAAAGACTGAGGTCCGAAGCCTGCAGAAGATGGTAGGAAAGCCAAGCATTTGGCCCACTATCCGCATCTTCCGCTACTACCTTGGTGACCAAATGTCCCGTTTTGGCCTGACGGGGCACAATTTCTACTGGAACCGAGCCATTTCGGACCACGGGATACAGGATGGCTGGGGGATTGTCATTCCTGTCCATGACGAACACGCTGACCGTCACCTCAGCGCTCTTGGCAGGAATGCCTCCATCTAGGGCTTCCACCACGAAGTGAAATGCCTTGAGCTGCTCGAAGTCAAAGGAAGTTTTGGCAGTGATGGCTCCACTTGTCGATTCCACGTCTACCAAGCTGGAGGCCAGCGGTCTGTCTGAGTGAAAATCACGCAACAGGTAGGACACAAGGCCATTCTGATTCAGGTCTGGGTCCTGAGCGAAGACGCGGCCCAGCGCGGCCCCAGCGCCGTTGTTTTCCGCCACGAAGAACTCCTGCTGGGGCAAAGGAAAGCTCGGCGCGTGGTCATTCACATCATCCACGAATACGGTCACAGTTCTGCGCGTGCTTAGCTGGGGGGAGCCACCGTCAGAAGCGACGATTGTAACTTGATACTCGCTGGCTTGTTCCCGGTCTAGCGGTCCATTAGTTAATAGGCTATAGTAGTTGTCGAAGGAAGGGCGTAGCTGGAAGGGGCCGTTGCTTTGCATAGTGCAGGTCACCTTCGCATTGGGACCTCGATCTTCGTCTCGGACACTCAGTAGAGCTATCACAGTACCTGGAGGTGCGTCTTCGGACACTGGACTGGAAAGTGATGTGATGCTCACTTCTGGGGCGTGGTCGTTCACGTCGGTCACTTCCACTAGCAGTTTGGCAGTGCTGGCTAAACTAAACGCTCCCTCGTCTCTCGCCTCGATGAATATCTCCAGCAACCTGTCTGGGGGGCCAAGAGGCGCCGCCACAGTCACTTCCCCGCTGCGGGAATGCACTCGGAACTGGTGCCGCAGCTCTGTTGGAGTGCTGTTGGTGAAAGTGTAGCGAACCTCCCCATTGGGACCTTCATCAGGGTCCGAAGCTTTCACTTGGATCAGCAGAGTTCCATTGGGCGCTGTTTCTGGAACACTGACCCGGTACACTGAGCGCTGAAACTCAGGTGCGTTGTCGTTAGTGTCCACAACGGTAACTGTAACCTGGACAGACCCAGAACGACCCGGCCGACCCCCATCCCGAGCGGTCAGCACCAGCCTGTGGGTGGCACGCTGCTCACGATCCAACGATTTCTCCAAGACCAACTCCGGATACTCGCTGCCATCAGTCCGGCTCCCCAACTCCAGACGGAAGTGTTCGCTGGGACTCAGCGAGTAGCTCAGTAGCCCATTGGTTCCTTCATCTGCGTCTTGGGCGTTGGGAAGTGTAAAGCGGGCTCCCGGCGCTAGGAACTCTGCGAGATAAAGCCGCACCTCATCTTCAGGGAAGCGTGGGGGGTTGTCATTGAGGTCTAGAATTCGGACGCTCATCCTATGAAGCTCCAATGGGTCTTTCAGCACTAGCTCATAATTGAGGATGCAAGTAGCCTTGGCTGCGCAGAGCCGCTCGCGGTCCGCCGGCTCCCGGACATAAAGGCTTCCGCTGCCTGCCTCCATCCCGAAGTAGGGCTCGCCGCCGTTGCTAGCAAGGAGGCGAAATTTCCGGAAAATAAGCGTGCCTGCTGCCAGCCCTAAGTCGGCGGCGACGTTCGCCACAGACATGCCGCGCTCCGTCTCCTCCAACACCGAGTATTCCAGCCGTCCTGCGCTGCAGGAGCTGGCCCACAGGCAGAGAACCACCACCCAGTCCAGCATCCTGCCTCTCTGGCTCATGTCTTAGAACGCAGCGACCAGGGACCATTCTCCGGGGCTCTAGTTGAGCTCACCCGGTACTGGAGCAACAACTCCAGCCGACCCTAAACCCGGCGAAAATGTACGAAATGGGTGGATGTTTGTCTTCCTTCTCCAGAATGGAATCTACGGCTGGGTTCGCTGGCTCAGAGCAAGCCCTAAATGAGATTGATCTGCCGTCTGGCAAAGAGAGCAGGGCAAGGCAGGAGGGAAACAGCGCCGCCTAGGGATCTCAGGGGCAGACGCACAGATAATGGTAAAAGGCTGGTTAGAACCTTAGCTGATGATTCAGGTCCACAATACTCGAGAACATCGCCGTAAGAAAGGAACACTTCTGGAAAAGTAAAAACACTGCGAAGCCGATGTCGTGTCCCGTGCCAGTCTTGGCAAGCGAACTTTCCCTCAAATCTACTTCTTTGTCACAGAAGAAACTTTGTGTAGTGATCTTACAGTCAAATGACAGTGGATTGTGCTTCTGGCTCTTAACACTTTTAACTATGCAACCCAGGTACTTTACGTCATCACTCTCAGCTTCCTTGTCAATGAAATGGGGGTAGCAATACAAGTAACGGGACAAGTTTTGATTTTGTCTCTATTTTCCTAGGGCTTATGAGGGAAACATCTTGGTCAGTGTTTGGGAAACACTGGGCTCATTAGGAACAAAGCAATTGAATCTGGAAGGGCTCCTAAACTGGAGGTTACATTCTTTTTTGTTGTGGAGCCTGGAACTCTGAGAGAATTTTAAAATTTCGAGAAGTTGGACATGAAATTCAAAGGCAGTAGGTGGAATATGAAAGAAAGAAATTCCCTACTCCCAAACAGCGACTGGGTCCTGGGAATGCTTTTTTTTTCCTTGCCGGGAGTGCCTGATTCCTATAATATGCAACAAAGCGGAAGATAACAAGAGAAAGAGAATCCCTGCCCATGACTCTCTTTCAGACATAGGTCTGAGACCTTTGAGAGATAAGTCTTATCTGAGAACTATTGGAAAAGTGACTGACCCAATAGTACACATAGGGTTCCATTCTCTAATAAATTCCCAGTTTTACCCACTTTAGGTGATAGTTAGATGGCAGAGTGCTGGACAGAATGCTGGAATCAAGAAGATCCTAGTTCAAATCTGGCTTCAGAAATAATATCTGTGTAATCATTTAATCTCCTTAGGCAAATCATTTAATCTCCTTCTACCTCAGTTTCCTTATTTGTAAAACAGGGATAATGATAACACATACCTACCAGGGTTTTTTGTTAGCAGATGAGATGATATTTTATAGCACTCTGCAAATTTTAAAGCTCTACATAAATGCTACTTATTATTATTGTTAATCTTAACTCTTAGTTCTCTGCTAAAGGATGTCAAAAAGTCAGTGAGAATCAGGAAATTAATCCATTCCATGAGAAAATCACAAAATTAAAAAATAACCTCAGATCTCATAATCCAGATCCTGTGCAATGCAAAGTGTGTCTGCCAAAAATAGTATTCACTGAGAAAAAGAAAAAGCATCAGAGAAACTCCACCTTTCTACCCGTACTGAATGTAAAGGTCCAGTAACCCCATGAATCCAAGGTGATATGACACCCTTCTTAAAATAAAATTTTCTTAAGTTTTGGGCCATCTAAGTGTGATAGTGACTCAATACACATTCTCTGTTAGGATGAAATGCTCCCACTGAAATACTAGCAGAAACTGTAGCTGAGGCTATACCTGACACCCTCTTTCCTAAAGCCAGAGTGAAGTCTCCTGAAACCAGTTCCACAAAAAATGACCCTTTCCCAAGTTTATCCCTAAGAATTAGGGAAGTAGGAAGATACTTGAAGTAGGTAGAATAAAGGAAAACTCTATTAGCCAATTGCAGTTTCATTTAGGCTAAGTCTAGAATCCTTATTCTAAAGGGGGAGGGGGTCACTTCAACATTCCTACTATGTGCAAAATATTGTGGTAGATGCTAAAGGTAGAAAGATTTTTTAAAAACAAGCCTCTTGAGGAATTTACAATAAGATAGAATGGAATAAAACATGTATATAAATAAATATTTTTCAAGGAGGAATATTTTATAGAAAAAGGAGCCTCTTTGAGAAGAGATGGAAAAAACTTTCATCAGGAAAAAACAGAAGTGGGGAGCTGGTTCATGAAGAAAGCACTAGAGCTAGACCTTACCTTGAAGAAAAAGACAGATAAGTTAAAGATGTAGAGGGGATGTTTCTCGATCAAAAAAAGTATCTGATCAAATTGAAAAGTCTTCATTGACCCGATAACAATATAAAAGAGTTATTGAAGTAACTAAGAAACAGAGAGTTTCCTAACCAATCTGATAGCATTAGAAGGTATTGGTAATTGAGCAAATAAAAAAAAAAAAATTGAGCAGGAACACATGATTTGCTGACTAAAGGTCAATCATGTCTCTTATAGTCTTTAAGAAGTAGTTGGCCTGACTTATCTGAGAAATATAAGAAACTCCTCAAGAGAATTTTCAACCTTCCTACAGAATTAATTCCTTGGAATTTCACTTGTAAGGCCAACGTTAGTCCCTAAACTACCTCATTTTATACAGGCATCAGAAGCAAGGATGAGAAAAAGGCCTAGTAGCTTAGTTTTCTAAAAATGTAACATGTATAAAAGGGAAGATTATGGAATATGATTGGAAAGGTAGGTTGCAGTCAGACCATGGAGATCAGATTAGGGAATTTGCCTTTTATCCTCCAAGAAATGGGGAGGCAATCAAAATGACAAAACCGAGAAGTGACATGAAAAGATGGTATAAGAGAAAAATGCTGCTTTGGGGAGTCATGAGAACAGAATTTGAATACCAGTTCCAGCCCTAATTCTCTGTGTGACCATGAGCAAATCACTTAATCTCTCTGAATCTCAGCTTTCTCAACAGTAAAAAGGAAGGATTGAACTAAATTATCTCCAAATTCTTTTCAAATTCTATACTGATGATTCTCTTATCTATGAATAAGAATGACTGCTTTTTGAAGTGTGTCTGAAAAACAGGGGCACCTTCACCACTTCTAATGACTTTTTTAAATGCTCTACAGAGCTTCTGGAGAACAGTAAATGCCTTTCCTAAATTAGTTTTCACTGCTGATCATGCTGACTTGTATTTGAAAAAAAGGTTTCTCTTTCTGAATGCAGAAGTAATTAACCTGTGAGAATGTGCCTAACTTAATCAAAATAATCAACATAGCAATCCCGAGTACTCTGCCAAGGAAAGCTCTCTTCTGAGATGTTCTACGATATATTTGTAGTACACAATTTGTACAGTAAATTGGTATAATTGTGCTAAGTCCTAAGAAGAGACCAGATGGAACAGGGATAGATACTGGGACCAGGTGGTTGTATTAGTGGAGGGGGAAATGGGAAGAAATGTAACCAGCAGAGGAAAAAGAGACATTTAAAAGGACTTTTAGGGAAATAATCTGCAGGTAAAGTTCCAGAAGCAAATTCCTCCTTTACGTTTTTACTATGAAATTTCAGCTTTCCCTGTCCCACGTCCACATCTCTTAGTATTTTGTTCTTACAGTTGTTTTAGTCACATCTGACATGCTGGGAACCCATTAGGTTTTCTTAGCAAAGACACTGGGATGGTTTGCTATTTGCTGCTCCAACTCATTTTACAGATGAAGAAACTAAGGCAAACAGGATTAAGTAGCTTTCCCAGATTCACACAACTGGTCAATGTCTGAAGCTAGATTTCAACTCAGGAAGATGGGTTTTCCTGACTCCAGGCGCAGCACTCTATCCACATCACCACCCAGTTGCTCCATTTCCAATTTAATATCGCCTTATTATATTAAAAGGGACAAAACATGCATCTTCACACAAATGTACAACTATGCATATGTGTAATGACCGCGTATTTAAAGTCAGCCGGAGTCAGGAATTCAGGTTAAGGGAAAAATCTTCAATATTTATTGAAGTGAAGAGGTGAATAAAGATTGCAATAGCAAATAATAGGCAAGAAAGATTGCGATAGCAAATATAGGCAGTTGCGACAGGAAGCCAGCTAAGAGCGAGCGACACGAGCTGAGCCAACCGTGGCAATGGCAATCCCACATATGTGCATGCACACACACACATACACATACACACACACACACACACATACACACAAAATGATATAACCTAGTCCATATCCCCTTAGAGATGTTCCTGTACTTCTGTATTGTATATTCTCATCCATACCATTCTGTGGTATGTGAAAAACAGTAATGCAGAAAGAAATTCCCCAAAGTTTCAACAGTTAGAGATATCAGTATATATCAGCTGAAAATATATCAGCTAAAACTTAAAATCCAACATTCCAAAAATCCTTCCATAGGGACACTGCCATTTTCAATGCAGTCAAATGATTCTTTTGTTTATAGCATTTTTCCCCAGATTCTCCCAATGCAAGCATTTCAATTCAAAGTATAGACTTAAAGAGACAGTAAAAAAGGAGATTCCTGAATTCTCTCCTAGAGAGTTTTTACTTGATGGGCTAGCCACTAGAGTATTCAACAACCCAGAGGTTATCAGCAAATAGCTTTCAGACCAAATTTGATCACAAGCACATAATTCAAACAGCTTTCTCTCCTAAGGCATGATTTATGAGCTGATTATTTGAAGGCCAAATTGTACACAAGTAATAGTGACATCAACCAGAAAAGAATATATAGTAAGTGAAATTATTCTCCTATGAAAGCGACTCTTTCACATTAAGAGACAAAATTAGCTCACAGATCACTGGGATCATATTTACTAAATTACTAATTTACTAAATTACTAAATTTACTAAATATTAATGCAGTTTCCCAAAGAAGTACAAGCTTCATTTTATTTACATGCCCAGTAACTAACAAGGCATTAGTTCCTAATGATTGCACTGACCAATCTAAAATGCTTTGGAATCTTTCTTTCCTCACTTATTCAGCCTGTATTATATTTATATTTGTCCTTTTAATATCATTGTGGATTATATTTATGATCTTCCAATAATAACCTTTACATGCCTTTCCCACAACTATGTTATATAATTTTTCATTTCTCTGGATTAGCTGAATTTTCAGAATTCAAGGAACCTTCCTTTTCAAAAAGAAAAGGGCTCCTCCCTCAAAATTTACTGCTGCATGTATAATCTATATCAAGTTGCTTGCCTTCTCAATCAGGGAGAAGGAAAAGAAGAGAATTTGGAACTCAAAATTAAAACAAAAGGATGTTGAAAATAGTTTTTGCATATAAGTGGGGAAAACAAAATATTAGATAAATAATTTTAAAATAACATGAATTATCAACAACAAGAAAAACCATATTGCTAAAAAGATCTCACCCCAAAAGAGATACTAAAGAAGGGAAAGGGACCTGTATGTACCAAAATGTTTGTGGCAGCCCTGTATACATGCAGAAACTGGAAATATAATGGATGCCCATCAATTGGAGAATGGCTGGGTAAATTGTGGCATATGAATGTTATGGAATATTATTGTTCTGTAAGAAATGACCAGCAGGATAAATATAGAGAGGCTTGGAGAGACTTACATGAACTAACATGAGCTAAGTGAAATGAGCAGAACCAGGAGATCATTATACACTTCGACAACGATATTGTATGAGGGTGTATTCTGATGGAAGTGGATTTCTTTGACAAAGAGACCTAACTGAGTTTCAATGGATAAATGATGGACAGAAGCAGCTACACCCAAAGAAAGAACACTGGGAAACGAATGTGAACTATTTGCATTTTTGTTTTTCTTCCCGGGTTATTTTTACCTTCTGAATCCAATTCTCCCTGTGCAAGAAGAGAACTGTTCAGTTCTGCAAACATATATTGTATCTAGGATATACTGCAACATATCTAACATATATAGGACTGCTTGCCATCTAGGGGAGAGGGGAAAAGGAGAGAGGGGAAAAATCGGAATAGAAGCGAGTGCAAGGGATAATGTTGTAAAAAAAATTACCCTGGCATGAATTCTGTCAATATAAAGTTATTATAAAATAAAATAAAATATAAAAAAGAATAATTCTCTTAATGGTTAATTTATTCATAACAATTTATTAATTATTCCACATAAATGTCATGGGATACTACTGTGTCATGAAGAATGCAGAGAAGCTGAGAAAGACTTATGGTCCTGTGCAAAGAAAGCAAAACCAGGCAAATGTAAATGGGAAACCACAAGCCAAAACTGAATACTGGGTAATTATAATGATCAAGGTTGACCCCAAAGAAGAGAAGAGAAGAGAAGAGAAAATGCGCCTCCCTCCTTTCACTGCAGAAATGAGAGATTGTAAGAGTCAGTTGATGTATTGGTTAATTGTGTTAAACTAATCTTTGTATTACAGTAGACTCTAGGAAGCAGAGGGGAAAGGACATATTTGAACATGAACTTGATATAAAAAGAAAAGATATAAATAAGAAACATTTTTAAAGATTTATTTCCTTTCTGAATATTTTCCTCTTCCTTGGCTTCTGAAATACATGCTCTCCTGCTTCTTTTCCTATAACATAGTATAGCTAGATGATAGAGTGTTTAACTTGGAATCAGAAATAATTGAGTTCGAATCCCACTTCAAATACTTACTAGCAGTGTGATCCTAAGTAAGTATTTTTTTTTTCTCTGTATCTCTAGCTCTTCATTATTCATAGGGATAGTAATAGCATTTACTTCATAGACTTGTACTGGGTTTTTGATGAGATCATGTATAGAAGACATTTGACAAACCCCAAAGCTCCATACAAATGCTGGCTATTATCATTGTCTTGCAAAACATGTCTTCTTTGTCTCTTTCCCTGACTTCTCACTTCCCTGGTTCCTTGAAGGGATTTTTCTTCAAGGATCAGCCTTTAGACCTCTTTTTTTTCCCCTCCTTCTCCATCATTTTAAATTAACAATTCTTAGTATGGAGTACATGAACTTTTAAAAGATATGTTGGTGACAACTATTTCAATATAATTGCTTTACTTAGTAATCCTCTGTATTTTCTTTTATGCATTTCAAAACACTATTCTGAGAAAAGGTCTAAAGGCCTCACCACACAAAGGGGTCCACAACTCAAAAAAAAAAAAAAAAAAAAGTTAAGAACTCTTGTTCCATATTCCTTGCTTTGGCAGAGTCATCAAAGCACTTACTAGTTTTAATGATCACTTTTATACAGATGACTAATATGTCATTTACCTTTTGAAACTGAGTGTATGCCTCTGTTCTTCCAATAATATTTAATTGATTAATTGAAAAGAATCTTATATTTATACTACATATTAAGTTAGTTAATGTTTCTAAAAAAGTAAAAAGACATTTACCATAGTTATTATCAATTCCTACAAACATTTAACTGAATAAAAAAAGTTACAATAATGAAAGCCACAAGAATCTTAGCAAATATTTGCCCTCCTTCCCAAGTATATGGGTAAATCAGTTAAAGTATAAAATTTTAAAAAGGAAGATAGTAGATGAGCAATTTAGCCATATAAATAAAAAGCAATGAAAGCAAAAACTAGCTTATAGGAAATTTAGCATAAAACCTATCTAAATCACATAGCCTTAAGCACTTTCAAAGATTAAATTGACAGAACAAGTAGAAAGTAGATGTAACATATTTGTCAATGTTTATATAATGATTTATTTTAATAACCAATGATGATAGTATTATCACATTAGGACCCAAATATTTCAATTCACCAAATGCTATATATAAGCAGGATAAAATGACAGTGATATGCAAATTGAGAAGACTAGATAGAGTCAATAAAACACATATAAGAAAATCTGTACAGGAGGTAGCATAATCTTGGAAGTCCCAAAGAATTATTTTGTAAAATGTGTTAGAGAGTAGAATGTATAAAAAGAACATAAAACTTCTTATATTACCACAAAAGATGACAGAGAGCAATCAACAACTGCCCAATTGCATATCTACTTTCTTAGGTTTATCAAAAAAGAAATTTTAGAATTATTTTTGTATTGTGAAAGGTATCTTCCATGAAAATATTAAAAGAGAAAAAACAGTTTACAAATTAGCAGTCTCACAATTGACAAAAATATGCAAAAAATTAGAAATGTTACAGTCATGAACATGCAGAATTTGATGTCTTAGAAGGTGAACTTAAACCCTTGCTTTACCAATTACTATTGAGATGGAATCTTGATGGAACGTTCACTTTGCCTCTCAGAGGTTCAGTTTTTTAATCTTTAAAAGGAGAACATAGGACTAGATTACCTCTAAGATAACTTTTAGCTCTAAATATGTGATCTTAAGATTCCACTGTGTTTATTTTTGTTGATTACCCTAAAAAAAAGCTTTGAATTTGGTTCCCCAAAAAAGCACAGCTTTAAAGGCTTCCCTTCCTCCTTCCCTCTTTTTCTTTCTTACTCCCTCTTTCCCTCCCAAATAAAAAAGTAGAGCAGTTAATGAAAAGAGCATTGAGTATGTATCTCAGTTTTTAACCCTGACTCTTAACTCATCCTTTGTATGATCTTGGACAAATCACTTGACCCCTCTGGCACACAGGTTCCAGATTTTTATAAAAGACAAAATGGTCTTGAGAGTCCTGATCTTAATCTACAATGGGAATGTTATAAGAAAGTTACTTCCTCATATCAGAATATAGATAAAGAAGAAGAGAAAAGTCAATGTGCAACCTAGAATTTAGGAAAAGTACATTTGAAAAGGATCAGGAAAATGACAGGTAGGATCCACAACCTGAAATTCTTTTAGGGAAAGTTAAACTAGAACAACTGAGGAACATTTTATATGTTAAATTGCAATGGCACAAATAATTTTCTACAATAAGTAAATGCAATGGGAATCTATTTAGCTTGACCTGTTTCCTGACCTCCAGCGCCATATCTCCAACTACATATTAAATAACTCAAACTTTATGTATTGTAGATATCTTAAACTTAATGTAACTGAAACTAAACTCATTAACTCTTCATTCAAACCATTCCCCCTTTCAAACTTTCTTATTGTTAATGTCAAAGGCAACACTTTTCTCCCAGATCCTCAGGTTTCAACCTAGACTTCTCCCATCCTCAAATCCTCATCTTCTCTCACTGAACCCCCTCGTATACAATTCATTGCCAAGAGTAATATACATTTATAGCATCTCTCATACAGAATGGCTTAATAAATTATGGTATATGAATGCTATGGAATACTATTGTTCTGTAAGAAACGACCAGCAGGATGATTTCAGAGAGGCATGGACAGACCTATATGAACTGATGCTAATTGAAATGAGCAAAACCAGGAGATCATTTTACACGGCAACAAGAAGACTATATGATGATCAATTCTGATGGATGTGGCTCTCTTCAACAATGAGATGATTCAAAGCAGTTCCACTTGTTCAATGATGAAGAGAGCCATCTACACCCAGAGAGAGGACCATGGAAGCTGAGTGTGTACCACAACACAGCATTCTCACTCTCTCTGTTGTTATTTTCTTGCATTTTATTTTCTTTCTCAGTTTTTCTTTTCCTTTCTTCTTGATCTGATTTTTCTTATACAGCAAGATAACTATATAACTATGTATACATATATTGGATTTAACACATATTTCAACACATCTCACATGTATTGGACTACCTGCCAGCTAGGGGAAGGGATGGGGAGGAGGAGGAAATTTAGAACAAAAGGTTTTGCAAGGGTCAACGTTGGAAAAATCACTCGTGTATATGCTTTGTAAATAAATTAATTATTTTTTTTAAAAACCATGACCCTCCTCTCTTCTCTGATACTGCCTCCACCATGGTACAGGTACTTTATTGTACTGTTTGTAGATCTGTGAACTATTCCAAGCACTCTGGACAGCAACTTGGAACTATACTCAAAAAGCAGTTAAGCAACATCATTACTAATTCTTCCTCCACAAGTAATGAAAGAGAGTGGAAAAGATTCCATAAGTATGAAAATATAACAACTCTCTTTGTGATGGCAAAGATTAGAAACTGAGCAAATGTCCACCAATTGAAGAATGGCTGACCATATTATATATGTATTACTCAATACTAGTATGCTATGAGAAATGAAGATAATTTCAGAAAAATCTGAGAAAACTTGTATAAATTAATGAAAAGTGAAACAGAACCCAGAAAAACAGTTTATATAGTAACAGCAATAAGTAATAAGTGTAAATATTATACATAAACATAATATAAATTTAAAAATCAACTTTGAAAGATATGAATTCTGATCAAGAAAATGAGCAACTACAACTCCAAAGGACCCATAATAAAAATACACTATCTATCTCCACATAGAAAGCTGATGGACTGAGGGTGCACATTGAAGCATATTTTCTTTTGTTTCTTTTTTTCCTTTTTTTCTTTGGATATGGCTAATGTGGAGTTTTGTTTTGCATGACTATACATAATGTAATGGCATTTGTTTTTCTTGATTTTTCAATGAGTAAAAAAGAGGAAAGAGGGAGAGAGAATTCTGAATTGAAAACAAAATAAATTTAAATTTTAAGAAATCTTAGAAAAAGAGTGAACACCCTCAAAGTAATGGCAAACATAAGTTTCAGAAATCCAATTATACAACAGAAATTAGAGTAAAATCAATAAAGCAAAATTAGAAGAGAGTTTACTTAATTCAAACAATCTGGAAGATAGGATGGAAGGAAAGAAGGAAGGAAGGATGGAAAGAAGAATTTATTAATTGCTTGTTAGGCCAGACGTTGTGCTAAGTACACTACAAATATTATTTCCTTTAATCATAATCTTTAGAAATTGTTTCTGTTATTATATCCCCATTTTATACTTGAGGAAACTGAAGTCTAAAGTGACACAGTAAGAATTTGAGGCCAAATTTAATCTAAATCTTTCTGATAGCACGCCCAGCACTCTAACTACTGTTCCACAAGAAAAATATAGTGGAACAAAAAGCTTATACATATTTCAGAAAACTCATAGAAGAAAATTCCCTAAGAGTATTAGAATCAGAGGAGAAAACATAAAATCATTGAACCAAAGGACTCCACAAAAGAACTACAGAAATATGGTATCAAAGACACAGAATTCTAAAATTATATATATACACACACACATATTACACATGACTTCCACAGGCAGATCACATACCAAATAACTCCTGGCAGAATCACAGTGTCACTCATCAGCAAGAAATGAGAAAGAAAAAATTGAAATACTAAATACATATCCCAAAGAAAAGTGCTTTATACCCAAAATGACATCTTGCAAAATTGAGAACAATTCTATAAGAGGAAAAATACTTTAGGTAGAATTGACTTTTCCATTTTTCCCCCCAAAAAAACCCCCAAAACCAAAAACCTAAAAAGAGTTGAACATTCTTTGAAATTCAAAGTAGTAAAATAACATTTAAAAAAAGGCAAACAAGTATGAATAATTTGAAAAAGCTGGAAAATGATCCATTGCTTGCACACTGAGACAAAATAATAACTATTGTTATTTTGATAGTCTCACATAATCTAAAGGTCATCAAAGAAAGAAAAGGAGACAAATTCTGAGCTTCAGTGTTTAAAAAGAATTATAAAGAATGGAAAAGTGGAAAGGATATTATATTCCTTAACATGTGAGTGCCATAGGTAAAGAATATTTCAAACAACGAGCTAAGGTAGGGAGAAAAGGAATTTAACTAAATTCTTATTTAGGCCAGGCAAAAAAAGACAGATTACTACTCCCCTCCCCTCCTCTCCCTTTCCCTCCCATCCTCCCATCTTCTCTCTCTCTCTCTCTCTCTCTCTCTCTCTCTCTCTCTCTCTCTCTCTCTCTCTCTCTCTCTCTCTCCACTGTTTCTTCCACCCACCCACCCCACCCTCTCTCAAAAAAGTGAAATGATTAGGGACAAGACCAAGATAGGGAGAATGACGATTTGAGGGAGCCAGAAAGTGGAATGAAGAAGCTGATGGCTTCAAACAAAACAACTATTGAAGAAGAAGAAAAAGAAAAAAGAGACAAAACTTAGTGACATTTGAGCTGGATTAGGAGAGGAGGAGGAATAGAGGTGATTGGAATCAAAGTGTTTCAAGCAATACAAATTGCAGGTACTTAGTGTTGTTTTCTTTCTAAAAGAGGAAAGAAGAAAATAACACAATACCAGAATGTAAATAAATGCTGGGTAAAAAGTCAATTTAACAATCATAACTGTGAATATTAATAAAATAAACATGCCTATATAATAGAAATTATTAAAACCAATTAAAAATTACTAACAAATTGTTGTACACAAGAAATACACATAAAATAAAGATTAAAAGATAGGTTAGAATGGAATTCATTATGTCTTGGTCAAATCCAAAATATTAGAAATGGCAATTGTAATAAATCTTTAAAATAGGTGGTATCACCAGAGCCCTACAAAAAATTTTTATTATGCTTAAAGACACCATAGATAATAAATATTAACTATGTATACAAAATAAAAATATGTATTACTTTCAAAAGAAACTAAATATTTCTTAAATTAGATCATAAGGTAACTTATTTATTATGCTATTGTTATATGTAACTTGACTGCCTCTATTAGATAAACAAATCTAATAGAAACATTATAGGATCATATATTTAGAGTTGAAATTTATCTTCTAGGGGGTAGTTTAAACCTCTAATTTTAGCTATGACAATTCCAAAACCCAAACAAGTAAAAAGGTCTATGCAAATTAATACAAAGAGTAAGTAGAAAGCTTGGATTTGGAAGCCAGGTCCTCTGAATTTTAAAGCCAATATCCTTCTACTCTGCCAGCATGAATAAATAAGAAAAAAATTAAAAATAGGAATATAATATTAGAAAAAATGAGATATGGTTGATTTTGGTTAGTCTTTGAATAAGAATCTTAAGAACTATATCTATTTTAGATATTACATGGCACCTTTAGAAAAATTGCATACAAGCAAGAAAATAAAGAAACTCAAAAAATACAGAATGGCAGAAATATTAAATACATGTTTTGCTTGATAGGCTGTTGTTCTTCATTCTTGAAAAGGATCAAAATGACATTACAGTATTAGAGTCAAGTTAGTGTATTCAACTGTGGCTGATCTAATATGAGCTTGGAATGCTTTGCCATCACACAAACAGTCCCAATGAACATTTAGGGAAGATTCTCTAATTTCATACATTTTGCATTTTTCTGAGCTATTTCAATTTTACTTTGCTCATAGAGCACAGCACCTTCTCTGATGAAGGCAGACTATGCTGGGTAAATCCTGTCTCAGTGTCTCTCACACCATACAATCAATTCTGAAGAGTATTATTGGAAACTGAATGGATTCCTATCAGCTGGAGAACAGCTGAATAAGTTATGGTATATGAGTGTTGTGGAATATTATTGTTCTATAAGAAACAACCAGCAGGATGATTTTAGAAAGGCTGGAGAGACTTACATGAACTGATAATAAGGGAAGTGAGTAGAACCAAGAGAACATTATACACAACAACCAAATTATATGATGAATTTTGATGTACATGGCTCTTTTCAACAACAAGATGATTCAGGTCAGTTCCCATGGTCTTGTGATGAAGAAAGCCACTCATTTTAATTAATTTTAATTAATTGTGGAGACTGAGTGTAGATTACAACATAGCATTTTCACTTTTCACTGTTGTTTCCTTGCTTTTTGTTTTCTTTCTCATTTTTTTCCCTTTTGATCTGATCATTCTTGTGCAGCCATGATAATTGTTGAAATGTGTAGAAGAATTGCACATGTTTCATATATATTGGATACTTGCTGTTTAAAGGAGATGGTGGGGGAAAGGAGGGAGAAAAAATGGAACACAAGGTTTTGCAAGAGTGAATGTTGAAAACTATGCATACATTTTTCAAAATAAAAAGCCTTAAAAAAAAAAGTTTCCTTGTATCACTTTTCTGACCATCTTGTGAGCACTTGCTCTGTGAAAGTTCTTCATAAAATAGTTTTTTTCGCAAGCATACATTTGGCATTTGAACAATGTGGCCAGTCCAAGATAGTATACTATCTGTAGTGGTTTGAATGGCTTAACAGTTAGTTCAAAAAAGGATCGCAGTATCTAGTGTCTTATCCTGCCAGGTGATCTTCAGAATCTTCCTAAAACAATTAAAATAGAAGTGATTCAATTTCCTGGCATTGCGCTTGTATGCTGTTTCACAAGCATACAACAATGAGGTCAGCACAATGACTCAATAGTCCTTCAGTTTAGTAGTCAATCTGATATCTCTCCTCTCTTGCATTTTCTTTTGGAGCCTCCCAAACACTGAGCTACTTCTGGAAATATGCTTTACAAATTATATGATGATGCAAATTGAAATCAATAAGGAAAATATGAACAAAACACACATATTTAAACAGAGACTGAATGATATCCTAAATAATGACTGGGCAAAGAAAAATTAATAGAAAAATAATTATGTCAAAGGATATGAACAGACAATTCTCAGACAAAGAAATTAAAACTATATGTAGCCACATGAAAATATGCTCCAAATCATTATTAATCAGAGAAATGCAAATTAAGACAACTCTGAGATACCACTACACACTTGTCAGATTGGCTAGAATGACAGGGAAAGATAATGCAGAATATTGGAGGGGATGTGGGAAAACAGGGATACTGATACATTGTTGGTGGAATTGTGAACACATCCAGCCATTCTGGAGAGCAATTTGGAACTATGCTCAAAAAGTTATCAAACTGTGCATACCCTTTGATCCAGCAGTGTTTCTACTGGGCTTATACCCCAAAGAGATACTAAAGAAGGGAAAGGGACCTGTATGTGCTAAAAATGTTTGTGGCAGCCCTGTTTGTAGTGGCTAGAAGCTGGAAAATGAATGGATGCCCATCAATTGGAGAATGGTTGAGTAAATTGTGCTATATGAACGTTATGGAATATTATTGTTCTGTAAGGAATGACCAGCAGGATGACTACAGAGAGGACTGGCGAGACTTACATGAACTGATGCTAAGTGAAATGAGCAGAACCAGGAGATCATTATATAGCTCAACAATGATACTGTATGAGGATGTATTCTGATGGAAGTGGATCTCTTCAATAAAGAGAGCTAATTCAGTTTCAATTGATCAAGAATAGACAGAAGCAGCTACATCCAAAGAAAGAACACTAGGAAATAAATATAAAATGCTTGCATTTTTGTTTTTCTTCCCGGGTTATTTTTACCTTCTGAATCCAATTCTCCCAGTGCAACAAGAGAACTGTTCGGTTCTGCACACATATATTGTATCTAGGATATACTGTAACTTATTTAACATGTAAAGGACTGCTTGCCATCTGGGGGAGGGGATGGAGGGAGGAAGGGGAAAAATTGGAACAGAAGTGAATACAAGGGATAATGTTATTTCATTTAAGTTGTCGAATTTATTGGCATAAAGTTGGGCAAAGTAACTCCTAATTATTGCTCTAATTTCCTCTTCGTTAGTGGTGAGTTCTCCCTTTTCATTTTTAAGACTAACAATTTGATTTTCCTCTTTCCTTTTTTTAATCAGATTTACTAAGGGTTTGTCTATTTTGTTGGTTTTTTCATAGAACCAACTCTTAGTTTTATTAATCAATTCAATAGTTTTTTTACTTTCAATTTTATTGATCTCACCTTTTACTTTTAGAATTTCAAGTTTAGTGTTTGACTGGGGGTTTTTAATTTGTTCCTTTTCTAGCATTTTTAATTGCAAACCCAATTCATTGACCTTCTCTTTCTCTATTTTATACAAATAGGCCTCTAGAGATATGAAATTTCCCCTTATTACCGCTTTGGCTGCATCCCATACATTTTGGTATGATGTCTCATTATTATCGTTTTCTTGGGTGAAGTTATTAATTATGTCTATGATTTGCTGTTTCACCCAATCATTCTTTAGTATGAGATTATTTAGTTTCCAATTATTTTTTGGTCTACTTCCCCTGCTTTTTTGTTGAATGTAATTTTCATTGCATCGTGGTCTGAAAAGGATGCATTTACTATTTCTGCCTTACTACATTTGAGTTTGAGGTTTTTATGTCCTAATATATGGTCAATTTTTGTATAGGTTCCATGAACTGCTGAAAAGAAAGTGTATTCCTTTCTGTCTCCATTACATTTTCTCCAGAGATCTATCATATCTAACTTTTCTAGTATTCTATTTACCTCTTTGACTTCTTTCTTATTTATTTTGTGGTTTGATTTATCTAATTCTGAGAGTGCAAGGTTAAGATCTCCCACTATTATAGTTTTACTGTCTATTTCTTCTTGCAGCTCTCTTAGTTTCTCTTTTAAGAATTTAGATGCTACCCCACTTGGTGCATATATGTTTAATATAGATAGTGCTTCATTATCCATGCTACCCTTTAGCAAGATATAGTGTCCTTCCTTATCTCTTTTAATTAGGTCAATTTTTGCTTTAGCTTGATCTGAGATCAGGATGGCTACCCTGCTTTTTTGACTTCACCTGAAGCATAGTAGATTTTGCTCCAACCTTTTACCTTTAACCTGCATGTATCTCCCCGCTTCAGGTGTGTTTCCTGTAAACAACATATTGTAGGATTCTGGCTTTTAATCCATTCTGCTAACCGCTTCCTCTTTATGGGGGAGTTTACCCCGTTCACGTTTATGGTTAGAATGACCAATTCTGTATTACTTGCCATCTTGTTAACCCCGGTTTATGCTTTCCTCCCTTCTTTCCCCTTTCCCCCCCTTCCAAGTATTAAGCTTGTGAGCACCCCTTGCTTCTCACAGCCCTCCCTTTTTAGTGTCCCTCCCCCTGCCTTAGAGTTCCTCCCCCTATCTTACCCAAGGGATAATGTTATAAAAAATTACCCTGGCATGGGTTCTATCAATAAAAAGTTATTTAAAAAAAAAAGAAAGAAAGAAAAATAATTACGTAGGAGAAAATTATAATGGATAATATGACATTTATGAGATGTTATTAAAGCTGCTTTTAGAGGAAAATTATATTTCTGAACACATATTAATGAAAAATGCCAATGAGTTAAGCAAATATCTATTAAAAGAAGTAATTCTCTCCAAATACACAAAGAAAATTTTGCATAGTAAATGCTGAATTGACCTTGGAACTAAAGACCTGAGTTTAAACTTTCAGTATGACACTGGGCAAGTCATTTAATCTATCAGTGCTCCAGACAACTCTCTAAATGTATAAATTGCAGAGAAGAAATCAACCCAAATAGAGAGAATTCCTTATGCCAATGAAATCAAAAGCCCAGAGAATAATTTTTTTTAAAAAGAGATAAAAAGCTGAAAAAAAATGAGGACAACTAGATGGTGCAGTAGATAGAGCAGTGGTCCTGGAGATGGGAGGACCTGAGTTCAAATTTGACTTCAGTCACTTAACATTTATTAGCTATATGACTTTAGGCAAGTCACTTAACCTCAATTGCCTTTCAAAAATAAAACAAAACAAAAAATTGAAAAGAAAAAGACTATTTACCAAACAAAATCCATGTTATCTTATGTATAATCATTTGTTGCTTCCATTATTCAATGAATTGGTGCTAGACATAGTAAATCAAGGAGATAACATAATGGCATGCTTAGCAAAATCCTCACAAAAATCAGTGAAAAATCTCATTAATCGCTATAATAAATTTGTGAAATACAAAATAAATCTACCAAAAAGTAGAATGAATTTCTACATAGTTTCAATAAGAAACTGGAAGTGACAAGAAAAATTCCATTCAAAATAACAACAAAATTAACATTTCTGAGAATCAACCTTTAAAATATTATCTGACCAGAACTATACAACACTAAACAGAAATAAAAGGAAATTTAAATAACTAGAGAAAAATTCATGACTTACAATTGTATTATAATTTATAGATATAATTTATAATTATAATAATATTGCAATTTACAGATTCAGTGCAATGCCAATTATATTGCTATAGAATGTTTTTGTCACTAGTCAAAATTATAATAAAAATAATTTGAAGATTCAAAAAGTCTAGAATGTCAAGAGAAATAATGAGAAAATGTATATATAGGCCTTGTGTTATATAGTCAAAATTATCAGTTTTATTTTTTATGATTCTATCCCTATCATAAAAAATAAAACTGATAATTTTGACTATATAATATGTAAAAGATTTTACAGAATTCAGTGATGGCAGTAGAATAGGGAAAATATTTGCATCAAATATCTTTGAAAATATCTAATACTCAAATTATATAAAAATTAGCACAAATATTTAACTTCAAGTAAATTTTCTGAATAGATAAGTGGTCAAATGATCTGAAAAAGTTGTTTCAAAAAAAAGATTTTCAAATTATAAATAATTCCAGGGAAATGTCAGATCTTTAACAGTAAGAAATATGTGCACTTAATAAGTGAGATTTCATTTCATTAAAAAAAAAATTTCAGAAATGGGAACAGTTAGTGTGCAAAGGATTGTGGGAAGACACTCATAGCAATATATTGTTGGCAGTCCTATGAGGCATTCCAACCATTCTATATTTTCAATTTAGATTTCAAAAGGGGCAAAACTATCCATCCATAGCCTTTGGCCAAGTAATCCTTTTGCTGGCTCATAAACACAAGGAATTTAAAGACAAAAACAAAGGTTCAGAATATATCAAAATATTCATAGTATGGTAAATGTAAAAAAGCCTTCAGGCAGAAGAGAAACTTTCATATACATGACAGAATTCATACTGGACAAGAACCACTTAAATATAATGAATGTGGGAAGACCTTAGTTTACATAAAAGAATTCATACTGGAGTGAAACTCTGTAAATGTAATGAATGTGGAAAAGCCTTCAGCCAGAAGGGAAACATTCATGTAGATGAAAGAATTTATATTGGAGAGAAATCCTTTAAATGAAATGGATGTGGGAGGATTTTCAACCCCAAGGAAAACCTTAATTTACATAAGAGTATTCATACTGAAGAAGAACCACTTAAATATAATGAATGTGGGAAGGCCTTCAAATAGAAGGCAACCTTAATTTACATGAAAGAATTCATACTGAAGAGAAACTCCATAAATGTAATGAATGTGGAAAAGCCTTCAGCCAGAAGGGAAGTCTTCATGTAGATGAATGAATTTATATTGGAGAGAAATCCTATAAATGAAATGGATGTGGGAGGATTTTCAACCAGAAGGAAAACCTTAATTCATACTGGAGAAGAACCACTTAAATATAGAATGTGGGAAGGCCTTCAAATAGAAGGCAACCTTAATTTACAAAGAATTCATACTGGAGAGAAACCCTATAAATGCAAGGAATGTGGAGATGCTTTTGAATGATATAGAAAGTTTAAAAAGCATAAACATATTTGTACTTCAGAGAAATCCTTTGAATGTACTGATATTGGAGCAGTCTATAGTCAGAGCCCAAACTTCACATAATAAAAAAAAGAAAATACCTTTGAAAATATTCACCGTGACAATAATCATGATTGCATAGGTAGAACATTTTTATAGCCCTTTGAGGCAAGAAGGTGGAACAATGGATAGAACAGTAAACCTGAAGTCAGTTCAATCAAACTTAAAATGCTTTTACTATCTGTGAATGTCAGTTAATCTTTTATTTCCCAATTTATTTAACTTTAAAATAGGAGTAATAATAGCACTCACCTCCCAGGATTGTGAATTTCAAATGAGATAATATTTGTATAGCACTTAGCACACATTAAGTTTCTAATATATGCTTGTTCTCTTCTCCCAACCCTACAAAACTAATACCAAAAGTTGGGTGACCATCAAATGGGGAATAGTTGAAAAACATTATGGTATATTAATGTAACCGAATATTATGATATAGCAAATAATATTAATTACTAAATATTGCTAGGCTTTAACATCTTTATAAAATGATGGGACTGAGCTAGATAATGAAAGTACTTTACAACTCTAGCTCTAACTTACATGGATTGATGCTAAGTGAAATGAGTAGAATTAAGAGAACATTGTATACAACAAGACTATGTGATGATCAACATGATGGACTTAGCTCTTTTCAACAATGAGGTGATTCAGACTAATTCCAATAGACTTGTGATGGAGAGAATCATTTGCATCTATAGTGAGGACTATGGGGACTGAATGTGCATCACAACATAGTAGTTTCGCCTTTAGTTGTTGTTTGCTTGCTTTTTTAATTTTGCATTTTCCCCCCTTTTGATTTGATTTTTCTTGTGCAGCATGATAAATTTGGAAATATGTTTCGGAGAATTGTACATATTGAAATATGTACATATATTGAATCAGTTAGTGTCTAGGGGAAGGGGGAGGTAAAGGAGGAAGAAAAATTTGTAACAAGGTTTTGGAAGAGTGAATATTGAAAACTATCTTTGCATGTATTTTGAAAAATAAAAAGCGATTATTTAAAAAATAACAACTCTAGCTCTATACTCTGATCCTAAGAACTATACTCCAACATGTTATTGGAAATCAAAAAGCAAACATAAGTGGGAAAATGTTCATAACTGTATTATCTGTAAACATGATGTACACTAAACCATTGGGGATGGTTAAATAAATTGCAGTATATGAATATATAGTAAAGTAAATTGCAGTATATGACTATAATACAATATTATTTCATTAGAAGGTATGGTAAATATAAAGAATTCAGAAACAATCGTATGAAACACTGCTTCAAAACACTATTAATAACATAAATGCAAATTAAAATATATAGCATCTGGTCAGCTGACCCAAAATACTTTATCTCTGGAGATAATATAGTGAATAATATAATGGGTTATTGTTTTATCTTTCTGATTTTTCTGGTACATTATGCTGTTGTCCTGTACCTGTTTTGTTCAGAATACCTTTTTTAGAAGGTACCTACTTATTAATATTTTGAGATGATTTTAGACATGAGTTATATTTAAGCACTGTTTTGGGGATTTTCTCTAAAGTTCTACTCCTGGGTGGATCCAATTGGCCAGAGAGAAACAAAAAATCTGAACCCTGCTGCCCCCTAAGAATGAAATCAATCTATATGAATCCAGATTAGTCCCTCTTTTTGGAAAGGGGCCCTCTGTACTACAGATAAACAATATACTCCAATGAGGTCAAGTTTGCAAGGGAAAAAACCCTACATACATATATACAAATATTTATAACAGCACTTTTAAAGTAGCAAAGGGCTGGAAATAAAATGTATTCTCATCAATTGAGAAATGCCTGAATAGTGTCAAAATACATTGTATCTATCATTTCTTTTAAATAGAAAAGAAATGCGGAGAAAACTAAAGATCAGGTGACAAATAATTAAAAATAATTTTAAAAATAATTAAAATTTTAAAAATTATCCTATAACAATAGTGCCAGAAGATGTAATACTCAGAATAAACTGACTTTAGCAAAGAACGATTGGGATTGGGGAAAATGGGCAATAAGGGAAATGATTTTTTCTAAATGGGGGAAAATAAAAACATCAAAGTATGAATAGGATCCCTTCTTGGGTTCTATTATATTAGGATAACGGATTACAGAACAGACAGGACTACTCAAATTTAATTTTGCTTCTGTTTTTCAAAAAGAAAATCTTTATATTTCAAAGCAAAGAGAAAAGTAGCTTATATGATTAAGAAAACCAAATAAACAGCTAGCTGTTTAAAAGCTGCTTTTAGTGAGATCATATCATTAGGCCCCGATGAACTGTATCCTGAGGTACTGAAAGAACTAGTGCCTATGACTGTTAATCCACGAAAAATGATCTTTGGGTTTTTTCATTCTAAATTTAACAAAAACCTCTCCCATAAAAAACCCATTTCCAAATTGAAATAAGATTGTATATGAAACTGCAAATTTCTATTGCATTGGGATTGGGGTTTTAAAGTATGTAATAAATGCAAAACATTTTCAGAGCTGTCCTGATTCTCTGTGCTTCCTTTCTGATTTCTTTTTCCACTATGTACTTTTAAAGAAAAGTTTCATTGACTTTTTTTCTCTCCTTTTTTGGCATAATTATTTCTGAATCTTCTTTCTCAACAACCAAATTTTCCTCCCCCCATTACAAAAAGAAAGAAAAATTTCTTATTAAAAAATAAGCACAATTACACAAAACAAAAATCCTAGATGGCCATATCAGAAAATGAATGTCCCTTTATACACCTTGAGTCCATCATCTTTGTGTCAATAGGTAGTATGCTTCATCATTGCCCTCTGAATTTTTGGTTGGTTATTGCTATGAGGAGAATTTTTAAGTTATTCAAGTAATTTTTCTATGTTGTTGTTATTGAATAAAATATTCTGCTCCTGTTCACTTCACTCTTTATCACTGAAATCAACTCAGGATTTCCTGAAGACAACTTTCATTATTTTAGATGAATCAATAAAATTTTAATATAATTATATACCACACTTTGTTTGTGGTATATACTTTATTTAGCCATTCTTCAATAGATGAAAACCCCCTTAGCTTCTGGTTATTTGCTTTCCTTTTTTTCTTTTTAAACTCCCCTTTAGTATTTACTGTTCTCAAAGAAATTTGTTTCACTTTTGACCCTTCATTATCTGTTATTCTCTTTCCTCTTGGTCCTTTGTACTTCTTCCTATTCTCATGCTAAGTTTCTTCTTCTTCCCTTTAAACCATTCCCTTTACCTCTCCTTTCTTCCATTTAAAAATATCAAATGAGAAATGATCCATATCAAGACCTGTCTTAATTTAAGGTCCATAATGATCTTTGAACATATTCTGAAATGATATTTGTTTCTGACTCCTTCCCATTAGAATGTTAGTTCTTCATCAAATTGTACTTTCCAGTTACACACATAATTCACATTTCTAAGTTTCTCTTGACTCAAGTTTGCATGTCAAAGTTCATACTTAGCTCTCATCTTTATATCAAAAATTTCTGAAACTTCCTCTATTCCAAGTAAGGCCTATTTTCCCCTTCTACACTCAGCATTACAGGTTGTTATTCTTGGTTGTAAGCCTATCTCATTAGAGTTTTGAACATTTTTTAATTGCGAGTACTCTTGTTTTATACTAAAAGAGCTTTTTTTTTATCCTAATTGTGATTATTTGGCACTTGAACACTTTCTGACTGGTTGTATTGTTTTTTCCTTTGAGCAAGAAGCACTGGATTTTGACTAGGACATTCTGGGACTTCTTTTCAGCTTTATTTCAGGAAGTGATTGCTGAATGCTTCCTATTTTCATGCTATCCTCTGGCTGTAATAGAGCTGGCAATTTTTATTTTACTTCCATGACATAGGATGTCTAGACTTTTTTAATCAAAATTTTTAAAAATAACTAATAATTCCAAAATTATCTCTCCTCTTGTTTTCTAGGACAGTTATTTCTGATAGCAGATATCACACATTTTCCTGTATTTCTTCTTTTGATTTTGTGCTTTCTTATTTCTTGTGGATTCATTGATTTTTGTTCAGTCCATTCTAGTTTTTTAGAATGTCTGTTAGAAGTTTTGTTACTTTCTCTTTTAAACTATGTGTTTTCTTTCCAATTTTTTCATTACAGCCTTTATTTCATTAATTAATTGATGCTTCATGAATTTTAGCTATCTATATCATCTTTGAGTCATGTTTTTTACGAATTTACGATTTACGAATACTTCTGGAAATTTTATTTTAATTTTTCTCTGCTTAAAATTGTTGCATAGCTTCTCTCATATTCTAGATTGGTTTTTTGGATAGCTCTGATTCAAAATTTTTATCCTGATATCATCTTCTATTTACTCATCTCTCCATACTTAATTCCTGAATTGGGGCTTTTTGCTAGGACTAGGTTATACCCTCTGCTAGGATTTTCACTGAGATAATGGACTCAGTTTGGTCTCAGTCTGTTATCTGAGTTCTTATACCTGCTACAGTAAGGGCACTGGTAGTTTTTAGATTCTTTTAGGTTCAGACTGTTGGATCTTCAGTGTCTTTTTTGTTTTTTTAGGGAAGAGTGTTATGGACCTTAGAATCCTTGACATTAGAGTGTTAGTCTAAATATTGCTGTTATAGCACTGGTTGCTACTAGCCCCAGGCATTTCAAAGTCTAGATATAATTTTTTTTTAATTTCCCTGGATCTTTTTTATAAGAGTAGTCAAATAATGTTGTTTCTATATGTAGAGGACTGCAGACTACAGGTATATCCATTTTTTTCTGGTAACAATGAAAGACTTCCATCTTGTTTGCTTATGCTGGCACTGCTTTTTGGATGGGTCCTTTCTCTGATTTCCTGTTGATTTTCTAGCTGAATTTTTGGTGAAATTATAGAATAGAAGAAATCACTTATGCTTGCTTTTTTGTGGGATTTCTTCATAATTATATAGTCGGGATTAATTTTAGGGAATTTTTTTCTAGAATAGGTTTGTGGAAGCTGAACTACCTGTCTCTGGTCAGACAACCATTTTGGAAGTTTTCTGAGAGTGGAATATGAAAGAACATGGAAAATAATAGAGGTGCCATAAGCCTCAAGAAACATAAGATGGAGATGCTAGGAACTAGTGGGGAGGTTAAAGATATGGCTACTTTGTAGGCAACAAAGAAGAAGCAAGCAGATGGAAAAGATTAACGATTAGCTAAAAAAAATTATACTGGCAACCAAATAACACTGGGATCTAGAAAAGACTGAAGAGGAGACGATTAAGGGTGAATGTACATAAGCAAAATTGCCCCTTCAATGGATATGAAGTAATGTAGGAAATGGTGAAGAATGATTTCAGTGGTTTGTAAGATGCTGAGAAGTTGTCAGGTGAGGTGGAAAAGGAAAGCTGGAATTTTAAGCAGATAGTATTTGTTTTTTCCAGTAAAACATAAATTGAAGGCCTCACTTGGGAAGTGTAATTGGATGGGTATAATTGGAGAGTGAGGGGGAGAACAATGTTTGGGAGAGCTATTAAGGAAAGTAGAATAAAGAACCAATTAAAGAGAAGTAAAAGGATTTGGACAACTGAGTGGCACAGTGAATAGAGTGGGTTCAAATCTACCTCAGACATACACTAGCTATGACCCTGGGCAAATCAATTAGTCCTATTAGCCTCAATTTTCTCATTTGTAAAATGAGCTTGAGAAGGACATGGCAAACAACTCTAGTATCTTTGTCAAGAAAACCGCAATGATGTCATAAAGAGTTAGATACATCTGAACAAACAAAAATATTGCCTTATTGCAATAAGTGCTCAGTTGTGATTAAATAGCATCATTTTTAGTAGATTGAATCATTATTATTTAAAAGCTTTCAAGATGTGAATGTTAATAGGATGAGAAAGCAAGGGATTCAAGATAAAAGGGTAGACAAAAATTGCAAAAGTTTAGCTAAGAAGATGAGAAATATTTGTGATAGTTTCTCTGGGTGGGAGATGTAATGAGTGCAAGTATATGGCAGCAGAGAAGAAACCAGAAGATAGGAAAAAGATCAGATTTATAGAGGGGGAAATAATGAAAACAATTTGCTAAAGATGATAGGATAGGGTAAGACTGAAGATACATGATGAGGGAGAATAACCTTGGCAGGGAGAAGAATCCCTCTTCATCAAGAACATATCCTTTCCCCTGTCTTCTTATTCAAGTTTAAATTTTAATTTAAATAAATTTAAATAAATTTTATTTTTAAATTTAAATTTTTTAAATAAAAGTTATCAACCAAAGTTAGCAATTATCTAATTGTTAAGTTAAATGGTTGTTTCTTGACCTTCAACTTTCTTTACCTCTCTATGTAATTTATGTTGTTGTTCATGATCTCTTCCCTGTATTCTTCTGACTTTTTGTGACATTTCTTTCTTTGCTGTCTTTTTGATTGCTTCTGCTCAGATTCTTTTGTCCTTTATTCATCCATATCACTTAACTATGAATATATTCAATAACTTTTTAAAAGACTTTCTTCTCTATTTATTTTCTTGGTGATCTAATTATTTCCCATGGATTCAATTATTATTTTTGCATATGAATTCCATAAGTATATACTCAAAGTTAGTCTTCCTTCTGAGCTATAATCTCTCATCACCAAATGTCTATTGGATTTATTGGATTGAATATTCCATAGACAGCCAAAACTCAACATGTCCAAAACAGAACTCATTCTCTTCCTTTCTTCACCACCTGCCCACACACATTTGTTTACTTTTCTTCTGAACTTCTCCATTACTCTTAAAGTTGCCATAATCTTTCAGTTATATAGGCTCACAAACCTGGTTTCAGCCTTTACTCATCACTTTCACTTACCCTACAAGTTCAATCTACCAAATCTTATTTCTATCTCCACATTTTTCTTATGAGTCCACTTCTTTCTACCCACATAGTCACTATATTAGGTCAGTCCCTTATCACTGCTTTCCTGGAGCATTGCAATAGCCTCCTAGCGAGTCTCTTTACCTTCAGTCTCGCCCCACTCTAAACATCTATCCTCCACATAAGTGCTAAAATGATTTTCCTAAAGTGCAATTTTGACTATTCACATGCTTAATTAATAAACTGACTCTAATGTCTCACTATTGTTAGTGAGGATTGTTTGTCCTTTGTTTTTGAAGAACAACTACATCATGGTATGATATCTTGACTTGCTCGTGAATTGAATTTAAATGAATCAGAGTTACACAAAGATGTCACCCTCGTTTTTTTATTTCAGAGTCTGCAAAGTTAAGTGGCAAGACCAAAGTTAGGATGATAGTTGATGGCCCAGAATTCAGTGGATGTCCTTGGTATTTTTGATGTCTGACCAAGCTCTAAGCACTCCCTAGCCCCTACTTCAAGCCACTTTCCCAGGAGTTGGAACAATTTGTATTCATTCCCTCATTTCTGCTGGAGAGAAATCTTCACATGCTTTAGATAGACATTCTCCTAACTCACCAATGGGGTTTGGGGCTTATTGATTACCCTTTACTTAGTTTGATCCGTTTTCCAACATGGCTTTATCTTGGAATACCTTTGGATTATATATATAAACTCCAACACTTTAAGTTTTTGATAACCTAACTTCTTCCTATCTTTCCACTTTTCTCTAACATTACTCCTGTCCTGTACTCTATAATTCAATCTTCCTGGCCTATTTTTGTTGTTCACACAACATTCTATGCTTAGCATTGACGGTCCACTATGATTGAAATGCCTTTTCACCTCACTTCTGTCTCTTAAGAATCTCTAGACTACTTCAGAACTTAGTTCATATGCCATCTTCTCATCTCCAATAAATGCTACTTCCTTTCACTCAAAACTTAACGTCTACTTTATGTATGTGTATTTGTGTGTGTGTGTGTGTGTGTATACATACATACATATGTATATATTGTTATAGATGGACTTCTTTTTTTTTCCATTTAAATATAAGCTTCTTGAGGTCAAGGACTATTTTCTTAGTATTTCTAGTATGTATCAAAATATTTGTCTTACAGAAGACAAAAACCTCTATTAATTCTCCTTTATTGACTGATTAAGTCTCCATGATTCTGTGAACCTAAAAATAATTGTATTATGCCCATTTTACAAACAAGGAAACTACATGGTTAATTAAGCATATTATTTTGGTGAAAAGGAGCAGTTTTCTGGCTCCACTTTAAGGAATTCTTCCATGACACAGACCTAGACATTTAGATCTTCAAGTAGGCCTTATTTTGTTTGCTTAACAGAATAAATATAAATGTGACAAAACACAGATAATGTCATGATAAGGTTGCAGAAATCAGCATTGCACACCCTTATATATGGGTATTCCAATTTCTATTTGAGTTCAACAGCTTTGATAGAGGGCATTTAAAAAATAAGGCAGAAAATTCCCCCTAAGCACAATATTGTATGGAGGTGGAATTGGAGTTGGAATGAGAAGTGTTCTTACCTGTGCATACTCTTGCTTATTTTATATAACTAATCTTTATTTCCTATTAGAAACACCTTTACCATATGATATTTGAAACTTTTTTTGGCTGAAAGTTAGTCTATGGGAGGGAATTTAGGCTCAGAAAACAAGTATGAAAATATATTAGGTATAAACACAACTAGCTAAGAAAGAGAGAAGGATTAAATCCTATACTGAAAAGGGAATAGAATATTCATGTAGATCTAATTTTCTCTCTATGGCCTAGCAGAGTAACCTGCAAGTAGTACATTCTTAATGTCTATTGAATTTGAGTCAAAATGGTGAAAATCATGAGTATATCCCTTTGAAATGTCAAAAAAAAGAGGATGTTTTGTTACCTTAATATAGGCTCTTCAAATCACGCACAGATACTCCCTGCCTATTTCTGACCAACATTCACCTAACTCAGCTTTTGTGTGTGTGTGTCAGAGATGATGAATTCTCTGATTGTTTCCATCCTTTTGATGATCCACTTCTGAAAGGATTTGGTGTTTTTATTCTGTATTAAAAGCTTTTCATAACCTGAGCCCTTCCTAACTTTCCAAAATATTTACATCTTAATCCCCTCCATGAACTTTACCATCCCCACTACTTTGGCCACTTGGAGTTTCTCAAATAACACTCCCATCTATTTTTTCCCCTGTACCACATGCCTGAAATGCTTTTTCCTTACCTCGATCTCTTTGCTTCTCTGGGTTCTTTTAAGACTCTGCTTAAAGAAAGAGGTCCTCCTGATCCTCTTCTATCTCCACCTTTATTCCCTGATATTAATACCTTTCCAATTTAAATTATTTTCACCTATTCAACCTATAGTTTCTATGTAGCTAATAATCTGTAGGCTATTTTCCTCCCTCCTAGAATTTATGCTTCTTAGGGGCAAGAATTTTTTTTTCTTTGTGTTCTCTAAGTTAATAATAGGACCTAGAACATACAAAAAGAGCTTGAGTGCCTTTGGACTGCCTGATTGACAGATAAGGGAAAGCCAGAGTGGCCCCTCAGCCCTCTTTCTTGACCCAGGATAGCAGAGTACAAGGTACTGCGTCAATCAAAAGAAGAAGTAGCTTATGGTTTAGCCTCTTTCTTTCACCCTCTATATGGTATCATATAATATGAGGCTTCCAGTGAGAGGGACGTATAAATAGGACTTAAATATGTGACCATTATGGCACACTTTACAAACTTACTCCTGAAACTGAAAATGCCTTTTCTACTTTTGTGGTTCTTCTTTCACAAATTTATGTGAATGAAAACTTATTTGGAGATGGAAATCCTCAGGCTTAGAGGTGCCCTGAGCCCTTTTGAATGGAGTTGAATAGCTTCAAGCTATATATATATATATATATATATATATATATATATATATATATATATATATATATATTCTCCAGCAAATCTTGGAGAAGACAACCACTATCAGAGAAAGTAATGGGATTCTGTTCCATCTGACCAAAAGACATGTGAGAATTATTTAGAGAAGGAAGAGTTGAAACAAAATGCAAAATACCTAATAAATAAACTATGAGTTAAGACAGCTTTAAGTGTAAACCAATAGGATGGGTAAGAGTAGATAGCTCTATTGTCTTTTTCATTTGTCTTACTATCAATGTGCCCTTGTTTGTTAAGGGTCCTGATTCACACTGCTAACTGTTAATTCAGATCCAATTTTAGGATTAGCCATATCATAGAAAAGATATTCAGCAAGAATATATCTGTACTAACTCTGGTAGATACAGCCTTCCTCATCTTTCTATGGAAATATGTCTGATGAGTAGAGTGTTCTGTGGTGTCTCACTATCTGAAAACATCCACCATCTTGGAAGGACTTTAACTTTATGAAAAAGCTTTTATCTTAAATGACAAGGATGTGGCCAGAAACTACCAGGAAATGTCCAAAGGACAGATTGAGCTTTGCTCCTAGACAAATCAAATCCAAAGGATATCTTTGCCACTTTTCAAAGAAAAATTAAACCAATTATGTTTCAAAGGAAGGGAGGGAACCTTAATAAAGTAGTCCTAATACATTTGTGTTTTTGTCTTTTGTATTTTGCCACTTCTTTTGTGTAGAGGAAATAAATAGTTGTCCCATACTTAATTCCTATTATATGTTGAATATTATTCTACTCCTTTGTTTTGGGGAAACTTTTCACATGAGTCTAAACCTGAGCAATAAGTAAATCATCAGTAGAGCTATAAAATGAAAGTTTAAGTAGCCAAGTATGTCAGAAAAAGAAATGTTGATACTTCCTCCCTTCAGAGAGAGACTAGGTTCCCAATGACTGAACTCAGTTCATCCTTAAGCTTTGGTCCAGAGCAGAGTGAACATTAAGAAAGAGGAAGTGGATCCTTGGCCACAAAAGTAGTCTCTCAAGATTGGGGCACATGAAACATCAATAATATCAAAGTTTTCATAACCATATTTGTAATACTAGAAATCTTTATAACACATTATCTGTATAGAATTGCCCATCCCAATGAACCCCCTTTAACACTGATTTGTTTATTAGGAGATACATCTTTGTGGAATATGTAGAAACATATTTTTCTTTGAGATTGATATACTCAGTGTTAGCAAGAAATGAAATGTACATATCTCACTAGAAGTAAAGAGAAGTTTTTTGAAACAGTTTTTGATCTCAATCTACTGACACCAAAGCCCCAAATAAATTCTAAATTATTATCATTAATAGCAATACCATACATTTTAAACAAACTACTTTAGGTGTGTACAAAAAAATAAATTTGCCCAAGCCATCCACTTTTAACAATTCTAGGTATCTTAGGGAGATGTCTTTTGAGTACAACTGGATGTCTTAGTCCCTTGAAGTTTTAATAGCTTAAAATTTCACTAAGACTTTCACTCTACTTAAGTAATATCTACTAAAATGAAATCACAGTAAGGATATACAACATAATTCTAATCTATCATTTTATAAAGTTTGATTTCATGTTTTATAAGACATTCATATTTTCAGTGTTGATGTTCCTTCCAACAAAAGAGATGGCATGTCCTCCCTATTTTAATGAAGTTTCATTAGTTTCTAAGGTGCTACACAATGCTTCATCTAACAATATGTTATGCTTTGAGGCTCATTTTTTCAAATCATGGAAATATGAGATATTTATGTGATTTCCTATTCTCTCAGTCATCTAAAATATGTATACAATAGACCTTTTCCTACTATTTCTCCTTCCTCCCTCAGTTGACCACCAGCTCATAGACTGACACAAAAGAGGTAGAGTATGATGTAAGTGCAACAATTACTTGCAGATCTTGATCAGAATAGTAACAATGCCTAAAATTATAGTTTTGAGTCTAAAGAGTCTATCTAAAGAAGATAGATGTTTAAAGTTAATATAGTGAAAATAATATTAAATTTAAAGAAAACGGCATTAAAGCAGAGGTCTTCCTATGAAAGAATTCTCTATTAACACTCACCTTTCCCAAGTGTTCTGCTTCATATTCCTGCTGTTCCCTGCTATGTGACTGACTGAGACAAGGGGGGAGATTGGGACTGAAGGCCATGAGGTCGTTCTTGACTGTTCCTTCTCCAGAGTAAACCCTCTGCCGCCGCTGCTGGGAATAAGACCAGCTCCCAGCTTCGTTCGAACACACCAGGGTAGGCTTGCCAGGCCCATACTCACCTCGTGGGGGCGCAGAACACCTCAACGCCACATAGAGCAACAGACTCAGCACCAACAAACTGGACACTGAGCAGATAGCTATAATCAGATACACATTTACATCCACCAGCGCTGCCTCCTTCCTAATTCCTGTATTCACTGCTCCAGGAACCTCAGACAAAGCTTTAAGGGCCTGCCCGCTCTCCAGCAGGGACACGCTCACCGTGGCGGTGGCAGACTGCGCCGGCTCCCCGTGGTCCTTTACAAGTACAAGCAGCATCTTCAGAGGCCCATCTGACTCCTCCAAAACTCGCGTTGTACAGATCTCGCCCGTATACAGTCCGATTCGGAAAGGGCTTCGCCCAATGCCCGCCTCCGGTAGCAACTCATAAGACAACCACGCATTGTAGCCTGAATCTGCATCCACAGCTCTGATCTTCGTCACCACGTGGCCTGGAGCTACTGAACGTGATACTAGTGCGGTCACTGGGCTCCAGCCTATGCCAGAACCCGCAAGAGTAGGTAGCACTTCTGGTGCATTGTCGTTCTCATCTAGCACGAACACCTGCAGACTCACGTTGCTGCTCAAAGGAGGGAAGCCTGCGTCGCGGGCGCTCACCTGGAACTGCAGAAGCTCCAGTTCCTCGTGGTCTAGGGGCTGCAAGGCGAACACTTTCCCGCTCTCCGAGTGAACAGACACATAGCTTGAAAGCTGACGTTCCCCCACGCGTTTCTGTACTAGTGAGTAAGACACCAGCGCGTTCTCTTGTGCATCTGGATCCAACGCGGACACGGTGAAAATGTGACAGCCCGGTGGGTTGTTCTCTTTCACAAACACTGTATACATAGGCTGATCGAAAGTAGGAGCGTTGTCGTTTACGTCGCCAATGCCTACAGACACACTGGCGGTGGCCCATAGTGCTGGCGTCCCTCCGTCCCTCGCAGTCACCACAAGCTCGTAGGCCGGCACGCTCTCACGGTCCACTGGGCCCTCCAGTACCAACGAATAGTAATTCCTGAAGGTGGACACCAGCATAAAAGGTCCGGGAGGTGATAGGGAGCAAGTCACCTGCCCGTTGGCTCCTGAGTCACGGTCAGATACGCTAATGAGGGCTATGACTGTGCCGGGAGGGGAGTCTTCTTGGACTGGCAGTGACAGAGATGTCACAAACACCTCAGGAGAATTATCGTTGGCGTCCAGAATCTCTACTAGAACCGTGCAATGACCAGCCATTGGAAGGTTCCCTTTGTCAATCGCCTCGACTCGAATTTCATACATATTATTCTTTTCAAAATCTAATTGTCCTTTTACTCTAATTTCTCCTGTCTCTGAACCTATATGAAAAGTGCCTCGAACTTCAGGAGGTACTGGGCTACGAAATGAGTATAAAATATGTCCATTAGTTCCATCATCAGCATCAGAGGCATTGAGTTGGATCACCAATGTACCGTTTGCAGCGTTCTCTATCATTCTCACTTTATAAACAGATTGGTCAAATTGTGGGGCATTATCGTTCACATCCAGCACTTTGATCAGCACTTCAACACTGCCAGTAAGTTCTGGCTTGCCCCTGTCAGTGGCAATCAGTAATAAATGATGCTGTTGAGTTTCTTCTCTATCTAAAGGTTTCCTTAGAATAAGTGATAATGAAGTCGTTTGTTCACTGTCGCTTTGTACATCCAGAGCGAAATATTCATTGGGACTGAGCCTATAGGTCAAGGCCGCGTTCTCTCCTACATCTGCATCAGCTGCGCCATCTAGCGGGAAACGAGCGTCTGGTGGTCTTGATTCAGCAATGTTTATTTCTTTTTTATTTTCTGGAAATATGGGCGGATTGTCATTAATGTCCTGGATTTCCACCTCCACATGGAAAACCTGTAGGGGCTTGTCCACGATTACCTCTAGGTGGATGTTACAAACAACACTGCGACCGCACAGCTCCTCCCGGTCGATCCGAGAATTCACAAACAAAATGCCATTCTGCACATTTACCTCCAGGTAGTTCGCGCGGCCCTTGGACACCATCCGGAACAGCCTCGACACCAGCTCCGCGACCTCCAGACCCAGGTCCTGCGCGATTCGACCCACGAACGTACCATGTTTCGCTTCCTCCGGCACTGAATAATGGAGCTGACCGCTCCCCACTTCCCAGAGTGTGAAGAGCAGAAGAGAAAATAGCAGATGCAGGGCTCTCTGCGAACCCTCCATTACACACGCGTAAGATTATCAGTATCAGAATGGAATCTTTGGAGAAAACAAAAGATTAAATTATTTCTCGCAAACCGTTTGGATCGAGCCAGTAGTGTGACCTCTATCTGATTCCAGGAAAGATTTACAAGAGTTGTTCTGTGATTAGCCCGATTCAGGATGAAGATGCCGGTTTCTTTCTTCACCAAACCTTTTCAGTGAAGAGCGACACCATGTGCATGAATGTGTAACATTTTCAAAATTCTCAGCTGATCTGGAATTTCCTTTACATGTCTGATATTTTCACCTTTGACTTCTGATTTCTCCTTTTGAAGAAATGATTTCATCTCTGGAGATGATAAATGCCCATCTTCTTTCTCTCCATTGTTGTTCCATGGAACATTTTTGTACCAGAAACATGAAGAGTTTGCTTACTTTTAAAAGAACTCTTCCTGCATTTAGTGTTCTCAATGGGGCGTCCAAGAGTGTAACTATTACTGAACAATTGCTTCAGGAGAACCAAATCCATCCTATATGACTGTCCAGTCACAGATAATAGCACTTAGATGTGTATCCCTTTCACATATTTTTAGGTCTTGTCAATATAATATTTCTTCCAGTCAGATTGAGAAGTATGGATTCTCAAAGAATGGTAAGTGATCCTTCGAATTTTCTTTATTTAAAATTGTATTCAAATTTTTTCTTGGGATGACAATCTTTCCCAATGACTTTAGCATTATTATTAATTATTATTCCCAATGACCATATTATCTATGCATAAAATTTATTTTAAAAAAGAAATATTCTAAAAATATAAAGAGTAGGTTCTTAGTATCTGCACTAAGGTATGATGCACATTGAGTGATAACAAGAAAATCATAAAGTCTTTGAGCCATTTCCTCACTTACAAAATTGAAATAATAATACTTTTAGTACTTATCTCTCAAGGTTGTTGTGGGAATTAAGTGAAATCATGTGAATAAATAACATTGTAGTACTTAAAGTCCTACATAAAGAATTGTAAAATATTGTACAGCTAGAATTCTGGGCCTATAGCCAGGCAGTCCTAAGTTAAAATTCTACTTCAGACACTTATTAGTTGTGAGACTCTGAACAAAGTCACTTAAGCTATTTGCCTCAATTTCCTCATCTATAAAATATGGACAACAATACCACTCACCATTCAGTTATTTTGAGGGTAAAATGAGATAATATTTTAAAGTTCTTTACAAATCTTCAGACACTATATAAAATCTAGCTATCATCATCATCATTATTCTCAGCTGCTTTTCTATTTCCAGGAAATCTTCTGTAGATTCTATAAATGATACAAAGGAAAATTATATTTTGTGTTTAGACCCTCTACCTTACAATGTTTATTCTATGTAAGTAGGAGAACAAGTCAAAAGAAAGATATGATCAAGCATAGTGAAATTTAAAAATAAATATCTAATTCAATCATCTCCTTTTAAATCAGAAATAAAATATCATGTTTAAATGTTTGCAAATTTATTCCAGTTCACTTGCCTATCATCATAATTATGAAAAAATAATTTATTCTGAACATTGAATGGTCTCATTCAGAAAACAATATATAATCTAAACATAAAACCTAATTTTATCTTTTATAAAAAGTAGAATATAACAAGGAAATCTTATGTGTCATTACATATTTTTGTAGGTGGTGAGGAACTACAGCAATACACCAACATACACTTGAATTTTCCTGTGTAAGTAGCCAGATTCAATCTTATATGTAAGTATTTGGGAATGCACAACTCTCCTCAGAAAAAATGAGTCATGGTCATTGATAAAGCAGCAGTAGGTCTTCTATCATTTGACTTTTATACCTCCAGTATATCCCTAGAAATGAATTTTTAAAAAAAAAATTAATGAATTCATCTTCACTTTTCTAGGAACTGCAGTCTTTCTTTCCCCTAAATATACTGCTGACAATTCTATTTCACAAATAATTATTAATTACATGCCATATTCAGAGAATAATGCTAGATTTTGAAGGCTATGCCAAAAAAAAGTAAGATGGGGTCCTTTTCCTACTATCAACATTGTTACTCTTGCATTATACTTATTTGTGCCATACATATTTTGTACCAATAGATTTTAAGTTCCTTGAAGACAAGGAACTTGTTTGTTCATTTCAGCATGAATACTGAACCACTCCCTTTGAATTACTGACAGATCAAGAAGAAGATCCCCAAAATACTGAGTAAAACCTTATTGTTGAGTTTTGAAAATACCAAGGACAACAGAGCAATAGAAAGAATATTGTATTTGGAGTCAGAGGCCCTGTATTGTAAATATGGTTCCACTACTTACTATCTGAGAGACCTTTAAAAAATCTGTTAACACTATGGGTCATTATTTCTTCCTCTGTAAAAATAAGTGGATTGAACCAGATGGCTGCTAAGAAAGATTCTAGTTCTGACTATAATCTTAGAGAAGACATGCTGAAATTTGCAAAATAGAACCTTTAGAACACAGATCCACCAAAATATCAAATTATTGCCAATGCCTACATGGGACACATAATAAATGCCAAATTTAATTGAAATGAGAATTAAGACTAGAAAGAAACAAAGAACTTCAGTATGAAATAGAATATGCCAAATAAAAGTGATGCAAAGTACAAGAAGAGATCTGAAAATCCCAACAAAGCATTTCAAAAAGAACTATCTCTTCTTTGTTCCCAGAAAGGGAAACAACTAGCAACTCCTGCTTGCAAAAGGAAAAAGCATAGAATAATGTATAAGGAATGATATTTCTGCCCATAAGTGTAAATACGTTTTCTCCAAGGAACAATTCCAATCCTTCTTGAAGGAATAATAATACTTTAGGAACTCTAGGATTTCAATGAACAAAATGTAGTTATTAATGTAACTATTCTAAAGAATCCCACTGATTTTAGAAAAATTGTATTATTCTCCACAAGTTTAAGGGCTCACCGAGCATTTGCTTCATTCATCATGGAAAATCTCATGAATACAAAATGGAGTCTGATTTACAAAATATAGAACATAAAGAATATTGGGTCAGGCATACTTAATGGAGAAAAATGGAGAGATATGGAAAGGGTGAAAATGTGGTTTTCCCCCTTACATCCTGCTTCTTACTTTTCTTCTTGTCCATTGAAGTATTCCCCCAAAAGAACACTATCCCAAGTTAATGAGGAACAGGAGAGAGAAGTGGCCCAGTGAAAGTCTAGTCCAATTGTAGTTCAATTGCAATGATTTCTAGACCCAGCAGTCACACTACTTTAGCTCTATAAGAAGTTATATATAGGTTCATCTCTAAAGTTCTGCCATCTCCTGGCAGTTGTAAAGCCTGAGAATGGGTGATGCAATAAGCTATCCTACATCCAAACAAAATATTCAATGGAACAAGAAAGAGACTTCCAAAGAGAACGCTATTCTAAATTTTTTTAAAAAGGTATAAACTAAACTCCAAAATGATTAATAATATGATGTGTACAATTTATCTATCTCCATACTTGGGTGTAGAATATTTATATTTCAACTTATTTTTACTCACATACCATTTTAAATTTTCTATCACGTCTTCCAAGTTTTTATCAACATATTCAACCAAGCTTTTAAAGAAAATTATTATTTAAATATTCCCCAAGGAATTTTAATTGAATGCAGCTTATATGAAGACAGAGTAAGGGAAGACTTGCAGTCAAAAATGGGGGTTCAAATACTATCTCTTACATTTACTGGTTATTTGACTCTAGATGAGTTACTTACCCTTTATGAACTTCAGACAACATTCTAGAACTTACAAACAAAAGTCATATACAGGACTGTAGTTTACTTTAACAAAAATTCCAGACACACTAAGCAAAAGGTAGCTGCCTCAAGTACACTTTCCTACTTCTAAATTAATTTAATTACAAGATTCTCCTGTTTTCCTACAAACATCTGAATTTTAAAGCATTTTGTCCTATCTTACAGAATGTTATAGGAATTACTTCCTTAAGGAATCCTTGATTTTCCAAAAACTCCTTATTTTATTTACTTTATATAAGATGAGAAATCTCATGAATTAGATGCTTAGAAAGGTGCATTATATAAAATTTTGGAGATACCACTTAATAATCAGTGGTAGAGTAAACAACATGATAGATAATACTGTATATCCTGAAAGAGTTTGATGTTCCAAACAAAGAGGGATTGGGTATAATCTACTGTTTCATAGTAAGAGATATAATAATGATTCCAATTTTCTCTTTTATACTCATCTAATCAATGCTTTGCTAGCTGAATTCCTATAATATTTTCATGGTCTGTGTCTCATGATGTTGATATTCTCTTCCTAGATATAATTTGTTAATTATGTTTGCCTATTCTGTGTGACTTTTGTCTATACCCTTCCATAAACTAGAAGGTTCACCCAACCTGCTGAAGACTTTCCTCTCTTTCTCTTGTCATAAGTGGAAAAATATTAAAATGAATTATCTTATGCAACACTGAGAAGTATACAATTATCTACATTACTGAGTGTATGCTGGGATCTTAAAGTCTCTAAAATACCACTGAGGACACAACAGGAGTTATCATCATCAATAACAACAATTAAAAAAAACTTTATAGCTTAAAAAAAGCAATACATGTTTCTTCAAAAATCATTTCAGCCTACAACTAACCAACTGAGAAATGCAGCATTTGGGATCACAGGGATAAAAGCACAAATTAATATAAAATAAAAATCAAAGATTAAACATAAAGATAGAAGTTTAAAAGCCTTCATCATTTTACATTTTCTAATGATAGCTTTAGATATAGAAGTTAGTCAAATGTAAAGACTTTCTTCAACCATTATGGACCAATTACCTTCATTTAAAAATGAAATATTTTCAGAGTTAATCATCAGCATAAAAAAAGTAATGATTAATTTTAAATTTTGAAATATATATACACATAATTGAAGAACAAGTAACTCACAATTAGACAGGGATTCTGACTCTCCTCATTTGATTGGGGAATGTTAGGGCTGAAGGCCATGAGATCAGTTTTGGCCGAGGCTTCTCCAGAGCAAACTTTCTGCCGTCGCTGCTGGGAATAAGACCAGTTTTCCACCTCATTAGAGCACACCACTGTGGGTTTCCCAAGCCCATACACACCCTCTGGGGGTGCTGAACACCGAAAAGCAGCATACAGCAGAAGACTTAGTACCAACAAACTAGACACTGAGCAGATGGCTATGATCAAATATACATTCACATCGACTAGAACTGCCTCCTTTCTAAGCCCCGTCTCAGGTGCGGGACCAGCAGCTGCAGCTGCAGTATTGAAAGACAATGCCTTCACCGACAATCCACTCTCCACCAGGGACACGGTGATTGTGGCAGTTGCGGACAAGGCCGGTTCTCCATGGTCCTTTACTAAGACGAGCAGCATCTTCCGAGGGCCATCTGACTCCTCCAAGGCGCGGGTAGTGCTGATCTCTCCCGTGTACAGACCCACTCGAAAAGGGCTACGTCCGACGCCTACCTCTGGCAACAACTCATAAGCCAGCCACGCATTGTAGCCAGAATCCAAATCCACAGCCCGGATTTTTGCCACTACATGGCCCACAGTCACTGACTGTGACACCAGCTGGGTCACTGGGCTAACACCAGAGTGAGGTGGTAACACAGTCGGAGCGTTGTCGTTCTCATCCAGCACAAATACCTGCAGGCTCACATTGCTGCTTAGAGGAGGGAAGCCCGCATCCCGAGCGCTCACCTGGAACTGAAGCATCTCAAGCTCCTCGTAGTCCAGCGGCTGCAAAGCGTACACTTTCCCACTCTCTGAATGCACAGACACGTAGTTCGACAGCAAACGTTCCCCAACCCGCCGCTCCACCAGGGAGTAAGATACTAGTGCGTTCTCCAGCGCGTCTGGATCTGACGCGGACACTGTGAAGATGTGATGTCCCGGAGGATTGTTTTCTTTCACAAACACTGTGTACATGGGCTGCTCGAAGGAAGGAGCATTATCATTTACATCTCCAATAACCACAGTCACTCGGGCTGTGGCCAAAAGCACTGGCGTTCCGCCATCCCTCGCGGTCACCACCAATTCATAGACTGGCACGCTTTCACGGTCAACAGGACTGTTTAGCACCAGCGAGTAATAATTCCTGAAGGTGGATACTAGAATAAAGGGTCCGGGGGGTGACAAGGAGCAAGTCACCTGTCCATTGATACCGGAATCACGGTCAGACACACTGATGAGGGAGATAACAGTGCCTGAAGGGGCATCCTCTAGGACTGGCGGTGACAGGGAGGTCACGGACATCTCAGGAGCGTTATCATTAACGTCCACGACTTCCAACAAGATTGTGCAATAACCAACCATAGGAGGAGCTCCCCTATCAGTGGCTATTATCTGAATTTCATATACGCTATTATCTTCGAAATCGAGTTCCCCATGAATTCGGATGTCGCCAGTAACTGAGTTCATAATAAACCTTAATTTTTCACTTGCTGGTGAAATCCTTTTAATTGTATAAGAAATCTCTCCATTGATTCCTTTGTCAGGATCTGTAGCGTTAAGGTTTATCATTAGTGTCCCGTTTGGTGAGTTTTCAAAGAGTTTAACTTTATATTCGGATTTATCGAATTTAGGAGGGTTATCATTCACATCCAAGACTGTGATAAGTAACTCAACTGTTCCAGTAAGCTCAGGTTTTCCCCCATCAGTAGCCGTCAGTAACAAACTGATTTCTGGAGTTTCCTCCCTATCCAATAGTTTATGTAATACTAGTTCAGGCAACATTCTTTTGTCATTTTTAGTTATCATTTCCAGAGTAAGATAATCATTGTGACTAAGTTGGTACTTCAGGAGAGAGTTTGCGCCAATATCCGCATCTGACGCGCCCTCTAGTGGAAAACGCGAGTCTAACAATCTAGATTCTGAAATAAAAACGTTTTGTTGTTTTTCCGTGAATACGGGCGGATTGTCATTAATATCTTTGATCTCCACTTCCACATGGAAAACCTGCAAAGGTTTGTCCACAATCACCTCCAGGTGGATGCTACAAACAGGGCTGCGGCCGCACAGCTCCTCACGATCGATCCGAGAATTCACAAACAAAATACCGTTCTGAACATTTACCTCCAGGTAGTCCCTGCGGCCCTTGGACACCACCCGGAACAGTCGTGACACCAGCTCTCCGACCTCCAGACCCAGATCCTGCGCTATTCGCCCCACAAATGTACCGTGTTTCGCCTCCTCCGGTACGGAGTAAAGGATCTGCCCGCTTCCTATCTCCCAAGCTGTGCCGAACAGAATCGAGAAGAACAGCTGCCGGGTACCCAGGCCACCTCTTTGGGAAATCCCCATAGCCCACGCTGATGGATTATTAGTGGAGTAAGAAAAATAATTGCTTGAAGTCTGCTTATCCACAATTTATCTGTTTCCTTAAATATATTGATATTGAACTACCTAGCATCCTCCACCAAAATGGCTCCTATTCTCCTATGACTGGTTACAGTATCCAAGAATGGAAATTTTTCGTTCTCTCACCTTTTCAGTGGACAGCGACACCATGTGCTCATTTATGTAAGTTTTTTTTGAAAGAAATATTTTCTTTTTTATGTAGGGTTTATGCTTTTCACCCTGAGTCACTAGTTTTGTCTTTCCTTCTAAACCATTTAAATATATATTCCATTTAATTACAACATTTGCTGAAATCAAGTGTTATATAAATTTTATTTTCTTTGCCTTAATACCCTGTTATCTCCTTTCACTTAAAATTCACAGATACATTTCAAAATATCAATCGATTAATAATAAATTCAAAATACCTTAAGGAAGAGTGGCACAAGAGAGGAATTGTTCACTCCCGATGTTGCCAGTTTGATCTTGAGCAGATCACTTAATGAAATTACTTCATATATAAAATGAGAGTTTTAAATTAGATGCTCTTAAAAGTCCCTTCCAGCTCCTGATCGATAGCCATAAGATTTTTAGTGTTATTGGTTGTACAGAAGTAGGGAAGAAAATCCAGTGATTGATCTGTTATTGAAGGCCACTAACAATGACTTGGGGTTTAAAATAATTCAATATTATCATCAGTTTTTAAATATTTTATTAAATGGGAACACATTTAATTCATTTAATTTTTAAAACATTTAAGATCCAGACTTTTTTTCTAGATAGAAAATTGATAAATATTCCTATGCTGTTATGTAGACAATGAATTCACTTGTATTCTTTGTTATTTAGATGTGTTTAGTTGATATGAAAATGTTTCTTTTGTTTTCAGTTGATTTCTCCAACAGATTTATTTTCTGAAAGCTGAGATTCAGAGGAAATGTTGCATCTTTGCACACATTATCTTAGGCTGAAGTTATAAAACTTTTTTGTTTCAGGTTTTGAAATGCAATACCTTCAGTAAATCCTTAGGGTTTCTGTTAATTGTCAAATGTCTACTTTATAGGTCAATTTAATAGTAAGGTACTTATTGATCATTAATAAAGAAAATCATAGAAAGTGCTAATCATTCCCTGCAATCTAGTTATGTGCTTATTTAAATGCTTTCTTCAGAGGAGATCTAAGATTAAGATGACAAAGCAAAGGTTATTCCAAAGACCTTCCATGCTTTGCCATCTTCTAGATCATTCTGAAAGGGGAAAAAAGGACAAAATAGGGTCTACAATAGGAGAAAAAGAAACTTAAAACCAAGAAACCATGAAACGAGAAGTTAAATTATCCACTTCAATAAGTTTTGATTATTTTACACCTGTAGATAGGTAATTCATGGGTTCTGTGATGAATAAAACACTTATGAAACTGAAAATTATTTTCTTAAGATAGTTCTTTTCTTTTCTATCTATATGATTCCAGGCAGTATCTGGTTATGATGTCAATTCTGAACAAAACCAAAAAAGACTCTTTACGATCAAGTAACTAGCATTCAGCTGTTATATGGACTATTAGAAGTTATTAGATTAAGAGTGAAATTTTGATGTTGAGAAAAATGTTTATTTTTAACATGTATTTTAGTATAAATGAAGTTTTATTGTGCTTCCTTTTTTCATCAAAAATCATTTAATTGCAATCTTCATTGTAATAAAAATAGGTGCTTTACACAGACATCATCAATGGCCAAGAAATTATTACATTGTAAAACAAACCCAAGCACCCAAAGAAAATGCCAAGTTTATGAGGTAGCACTCAAATAACTAGATTATAAGAAGTGAAAACCAAGCAAGAAGATTTAAATAGCATACATGGGCTATGAGCATGACTATCAAGAGCATCATGGACTAGACTCAAAAACTGAAGTGATCTGCAAATTAGCACTTTGAAGCTATCCAAACTTTGCAAGTGTGATTAGCTATACAAAGTAGAATCACATGCTTCACATGATCCTTTTAAGGACAAAGGGGCTTTTTTTTTCTCTAGTAAAAATGACATCATTCATTCAAATAAACATTTCTAGACTGTCTCACTGGAAACTACAAACTTAATATTATTCCTCCAATTTCCAACATTCCTTGTGCTTTAATATTAATTGGTAATGACAGGGACTGGGGTATCATTCTTTAAAAATGACTACCACATCCTAGCATTTGGTTATTAAATGTTGATTGCTATGATGAAGTAATTTCAGCATCTTCAAAAATTACATTTTTCCCCCCAGAGGAAAAAAAATGGCCCTAGGATTTTCAGGTACTAAAACAATACAGAGTTTTATAGTACCCATAGTTTAAACTGAGACCGCATATGAATGCGCTAGATCCAGCTCAGAAAATGAGGGAAATATTGAACTGGGTTCCATTGAGGAAAGGATATGAGAATTTCAACAACAGCAAACATCCCCTGACACAAAATGACATGTTTTAAATATATATATATATATATATATATTCTTCTAGTAATGCTACATGGCTGAAAATCATGGAACACCACAATCTCCAAAGAATATAAATTTTAAGGGACACAAAACAAATCAGGGACAAACACATGGTAGGTACAGCTAGGCTGCAGCATTTTATGAGCAATGATATGAGTGCCAGATATAGCATAAAACATATCATGCAGGTAAAATATCAGAAAAGATGATATGATTATGTAGACAAAGAGAAATATGATAGTTCCCAAGTGCTGCAAAGTACTCGCAGAATGCTTATCCTTAAAAAGGGATAAAGTATTTGAGTAGATTCTTTATGAAACATTTGTGTGAATGACAACAGAATGAGAAGAAAAACAAGGACAAGATCAAGAAGAGGAGAAGGAAGAAAGAAGGAATTTAAAATGATAAAAACCAACTTGCTACAATGTTTTGCGTAAGTATTGCTGGAATATAAAAGACTCACCTTGCCTAAAGGTTCCTTCTTAGCCTCTTGCTGTTCTCTATCTGAAGGTACTGGACATGGAGGAAGGTTAGGGCTGAAAGCCATGAGGTCATTTTTGACAGTTCCTTCTCCAGAACAAACCTGCCGACGCTGCTGGGAATACGACCAACTTCCTGCCTCGTTTGAACATACCAAAGTGGGCTTCCCAGGCCCGTATATGTCCTGTGTTGGTGTAGAGCATCGAAGCATGACATATAGCAGTAGGCTCAGCACCAACAAACTGGACACAGAACAGATGGCTATTATCAAATACACGTTCACATTCACTAGAGCTGTTCCCTTGACAATGGATGAAGCTGCTGGCTGCCTAGCTACCCCAGAAGACGTCTGAAGGGCCTGACCACTCTCCAAAAGTGACAAACTTACTGTAGCTGTGGCAGATAACATGGGTTCCCCATGGTCTTTTACTAGCACTAGCAGTATCTGTTTCAGTCCATCCGATTCCTCCAAGGCCCTAGTTGTGCTGATCTCTCCAGTATACAGACCCACTCGGAAAGGACTGTGCTCAGCGCCCACTTCTGGAAGCAGCTCATAAGAGAGCCAGGCATTATACCCAGAATCTGCATCCACAGCCCTAATCTTGGCCACTACATGGCCCACAGTCACTGACTGCGACACTAGCTCGGTAACTGGGCTAACGCTGGAATAAGGTGGCAGCACAACTGGCGCGTTGTCATTCTCGTCCAGTACAAACACCTGCAGGCTCAGGTTGCTGCTCAGTGGAGGGAAGCCCGCGTCCCGGGCGCTCACCTGAAATTGCAGCAGCTCCAGCTCCTCGTGGTCCAGGGGTTGCAAGGCATACACTTTTCCACTCTCTGAGTGCACAGACACGAAGCTCGATAGAGGACGCTCTCCCACCCTCCTCTCCACCAATGAGTAAGACACTAACGCGTTCTCCTGAGCATCAGGGTCCGATGCGGATACTGTGAAGATGTGACTGCCCGGCGGGTTATTCTCCCTCACGAACACAGTGTACAAAGGCTGCTCGAAGGCTGGTGCATTGTCATTCACATCGCCAATGCCCACAGAAATTCTGGCTGTGGCCCGAAGAGCTGGAGTACCCCCATCCCTCGCAGTCACCATTAGTTCATAGACGGAGATGCTCTCCCGGTCCACAGTGCCGTCCAGCACTAGAGAGTAGTAATTTCTGAAAGTGGACACTAGCGTGAAGGGCCCTGGAGGAGACAGCGAGCAAGTCACCTCCCCGTTGGCGCCTGAATCAGGATCAAACACGCTGATGAGAGCTATGACTGTGCCTGGTGGGGCATCCTCACGAACTGGCAGAGAGAGCGACGTCACGACCACCTCTGGAGCGTTGTCGTTGATGTCTAGGACCTCCACCAAAACTCTGCAGTGACCCACCATCGGAGGGATTCCTTTATCATTCGCCTCTACCTGAAGTTCATAGAATTTATTTTCCTCGAAATCCAAATTTCCATTTATTCTAATTTCACCTGTATTCTCATTTAACCTAAACAAGTCATTTCCCTTTGGTTTTATCGAACGCAATGAATATTGTAAAACTTTATTTATTCCTTCGTCCCTATCCGTAGCATTGACCTTTACTATAAATGTGCCGTTTGCAACGTTTTCCAATAATTTCACTTTGTATTCTGATTGATCAAACTCAGGATCATTATCATTTACATCTAACACGGATATCTTTAATTGGACTGTACCGGTGAGTTCCGGTTTGCCCCCGTCAGTGGCTGTCAGTAACAGTTGAATCTCAGGAGTATCTTCTCTATCCAAAGATTTTCTTAACAAAAGTGACAAAGTTTTACTTTGTTCACTACTCGTTTGCATTTCCAAAATAAAATATTCATTAGGACTGAGTCCGTAGGTCAAGAGAGAATTCACTCCGATATCGGCATCTGACGCACCCTCTAGCGGAAATCGGGAGTCAGGCTGTTTAGATTCAGATATGAACAGCCTTTGTTCTGTAGCAGGAAACATAGGAGCATTATCATTAATGTCCTTGATCTCCACTTCTACATGGAAAACCTGCAAAGGTTTGTCCACGATCACCTCCAAGTGGATGCTACAAATAGGCCTGCGGCCGCACAGTTCCTCACGGTCGATCCGAGAATTCACAAATAAAATGCCGTTCTGCGCGTTTACTTCCAAGTAGTCCTTACGGCCCTTGGACACCACCCGGAACAACCGAGGCACCAGATCCCCAACCTCCAAACCCAGATCTTGCGCGATGCGACCCACAAACGTACCGTGTTTAGCTTCCTCCGGCACCGAGTAATGGACCTGGCCACTCCCTACCTCCCAGGATGTGTGGAGAAGAAACGAAAGGAGCAGCTGCTGGAGTTTCAGACCGCCTAGCTCAGAAAATCCCATTATAAACAAAGAATATATCTAATTCTCTCCTTCGTGGTTTGCAGTTTATACTAAAACAAGATTCTTTGGAAGCGACATACAGTGTTCGCTAGTTTCCCGTGATATGGATTTAAAAACATGGATGCTTGGCGAAGTCTCAATGCTGTGTCCTTAAAACCGTGAGAAGAGCAGCGAGTTCGTGCTGCAGAATTTATTTGAACCGAGAGCGTCACCATGTGGTAACTAAGGTAAGTCTGAAATTAAGTGTGGAGCCGCATCAATTGTATTTTTTCCACATTTTCTTGCGCCTCTCAATTCCTCTTTCTTTGAGTCTCTTGATTTTATTCATTAATATAGTATTTCTGAATTGTGGTACACAGGAAAAGACAGCATATTCTTCCACATTCCTTCTTAATGAAAATCAATTATGTATTTAAATGAATAACTTTCTTGGGGCAGTTATGAACTTAATATTAAGATTCTTTTATTTTCGTTTGAAAGAAGGATTCTCTTCCACACTTAATTTTTTTTAACTTATTAGATCATCAGCTTTAGGAAACCTAAGACTTTGTCCTTTTGGGGTTTTTTTCTTTCTTTTTACATTTTCATGCCTCTATCTTGTGCACCAATAAATGCTTATTGAATTGAAAAGCAAAGCTTTAGTCGAATGTCACTTTGACACCTACCCTTTGTCAAATTTTGCAAGATTGCAACTATATTTGTTATCTTAAATAGAAGCATAAACCAACCGTTGTCCAATTGTTCATGTTGTAGCTATACTTATTATCTTGAATAGGAGAATAATAAAAGAAGTTTCATTTAATATGCCAGACAATTAGTTGTTAGTGAAACTAGCTGATATTACTATCTGTAAAGAAAATGGATAGACTCAGAAGTCTCAGAGCTTCCCTAAATACAAAAGAAATATTTCATTTGTTCTGTTTTTAAATTAGTTTTTCTTGAGTGAAATATAACGATACAAAACTTTTAAAACACCCAATCTTGCTTTCAAAAATGAAGCAATTATTTTTCTGAATAAGAATGTAACTTCTAGTCAAGTAGAGTTATTGAAGTGATTTCACTCATGTTGAACACTACCCAATGTGGAGTTGTCTTCCATCTTATGAATCTTATCAGCATCTCATATGTCATTTATAAATTTATATAGTCCCCAGAGACCATAGTCTGATTTACCAGTAATGATACTATCCAATATGTATCACGAATATTGATGAACCTATGATTTCCAGACTTCATAGTTGGCCTTCTAGTTATTATATCACAATGCTAAATAGAATAATAAGTCCATGAAAAGAGATATCTGAAAATTGTAATTTTTCAATGAAAATTTGACTGAACAATGAAGGAAGATTTCTTCCCCCATGCTAGAAGTATCAGAAAGAAATTGTGAGCTCCTAAAACAGTAGAGAATATATATCTTGTGCCTTTCTTGGTTCATTTAGCTCAACACAATAATTGGCATACAGTAAGCACTTAATTCTAATTTACTGACTGACTGCTAGTTAAACAGTGATGTTGTAGTTTCCAATTATGAATAAGAAACAATATTTAAAGACAGAATTTTTTTTAACAGTCACAAAACATAGTAACTGTGAGGTTTACTATATACTAATCCTCAAAAGAGTGCTGTTATTCCAAAATATGTGTCATTACACACATAAACACACACACACACATACACACACACTGTTTTTAAGGAATGATAAAATCCTTCATTGTTGTATTCCAGTATAAATATTTTGTAATAAATTCTAACTAGCCTGCTTATGAAATTGAACTGGAAAACTGATGATGACTAGAATAGTTAAAAAGACTGGAGAGTATCTGATGGAATTAGGAATGCTTATCTTGAAAGAGTTGTTTGCAGGAGATAGTATAGCTATCTAATGATATTTGAAGAGTTCATGTGGAAGCCAGACTAAACTTGTGCTTAATTTCAGAGATTAAGACTGTGAGTAATAAGTGAAAATTTGCTGAGAATAAGGGAAAGGTTTGTAATTAGTAGAACTATCCAGAAGTGAAATGAATTGTCTTGAGATGTACTAGGATTCCCCCTCACAAGAGGTATTCATGGATAAGCTAAATAGTCATTTCTCTGATAAGTCATAGAAAGGATTTTTGTCTTCCTGTGCATTGTATTACATGGTTAATGAGGCCCTGCTCAATTACGAAGATTTTTTTTTTAATACTGTACATGTTTAAGAGATTTCTAGTGTCATTCAGGTTACAAATATATTCAAGGAGATACTAAAATTGAAAATTGAAGGTCGAAGCCCAACTGTTTAAGCTCAGCAAAAATGAAGAAGACAAAGAGGAAGAGAAGGAAGGAGGAAGAGGAGGAAGAGAAGGAGGAAGAGAAGGGGGAGGAGGAGGAGGAGGATAAGGAACAATTAAGAGTGAATTTGTCAATCTACCAAGACAACCAAATAATGTAGGAGAAAACAATCATCATGAAAAACAAGCTTCACATTATCCAAGCTAGTATTGTGACAGCAGACAAAATATTTCAAATAACCCACCTGGTCAGATGAATTTGCAATTGCTTCCTTCTGTTCCCCTTTATGCACAGAGCCAGGACAAGGAGGAAAGTTCGGACTAAAGGCCATGAGATCGTTCTTGGGCGCCCCTTCCCCGGAAAAACCTTTCTGGCGCCGCTGCTGAGAATGCGACCAGCTCTCTGTCCCACTAGAGCACACCAGTGTAGGTTTTCCGTTTCCGTACTCACCCCTTTGGGGTACACAACGCAGCAATACATACAGAAGCAGGCTGAGCACCAAAAGACTGGATACCGAACAGATAGCAATGATCAGATATACATTCACATCTACCAGAACTGTGTCCTTCCCGGAGACTGCAGAAGCAGAAGACCTGGACACTCCAGAAAAGGTCTTCGTAGATAATCCACCTTCCACTATCGACACGATGACAGTAGCTGTGGCAGACAACATAGGTTCACCGTGATCTTTCACCAGAACTAGTAATGTCTGTTTTCTTGAGTCTGTTTCTTCCAAATCTCGAGTGGTGCTGATTTCTCCAGTGTACAGACCCACGCGGAAAGCATTGCTCCCAACGCCCATCTTGGACAACAGCTCATAAGACAGCCATGCATTGTAGCCTGAATCTGCGTCAACAGCCCGGATTTTTGCCACCACATGGCCCACAGCCACACTCTGTGATATCAATTCGTTCGCTGAGCCCCCATTCGCATGAGGCGGCAGCACCGTTGGTGCATTGTCGTTCTCATCCAGCACGAATACCTGGAGGCTCACATTGTTGCCTAAAGGAGGAAAACCTGCATCCCGGGCACTCACCTGGAACTGCAGTAGCTCCAGTTCCTCGTGGTCTAGGGGCTGTAAAGCGTACACTTTCCCGCTCTCCGAGTGCACAGACACGTAACTCGAGAGCGGGCGCTCCCCTACTCGCCGTTCTACCAGCGAATAAGACACCAGAGCGTTCTCCTGTGCATCCGGGTCTGAAGCTGAAACTGTGAAGATGTGACAACCCGGCGGATTGTTCTCCTTTACAAACACTGTATACACAAGCTGCTCAAAGGTAGGTGCATTGTCATTCACGTCGTCAATGCCCACTGACAAGCTGGCAGTGGTCCATAGAGCTGGCGTTCCGCCATCCCTCGCAGTTACCACTAGCTCATAGGCCGATGTGCTTTCTCGGTCTATAGAGCCTTCCAAAACTAGGGAGTAGTAATTTTTAAAAGTGGACACTAACGCGAACGGTCCCTGGGGGTACAAAGAGCAAGTTACTTGTCCATTGGCTCCTGCATCTCTATCGGACACGCTGATGAGAGCAATGACTGTACCTGGAGGGGCATCCTCTCGGACTGGTAGTGACAACGATGTCACCACTACTTCAGGGGTATTATCATTGATGTCCAGAATTTCTACCATGACCCTGCAATGACCAGTCAACCGAGGAGGCCCCTTATCAGTAGCTTCTACTTGAATTTTATATAATTTAATTTCCTCGAAATCAACATGTCCCTTTACTTTTATAATTCCACTTACTGGGTCTATATGGAACTTGGCCTCTACATCTGGAGAAATATCACTTGTGAATGAATAAGTAATTTGACTGTTTAACCCTTCATCTGAATCTGTAGCATTTAGTTGAATGACTGGAGCTCCAATAGATGCATTTTCCAGTAATTTCACTTTGTAGACTGTTTTGTCAAATTCGGGGGCATTATCGTTGATATCAAGCACCGTAATCAGTAGCCGAACTGTTCCTGTTAGCTCTGGCTTACCTCCATCAGTGACTGTAAGCAATAAGTGAAGTTCTGGAGTTTCTTCTCTGTCTAGTTGTTTTTTTAATGCAAGTTTAATTTCCTCCTCGTTTTTTATATCTAGAGTAAAATACTCATTGGGACTGAGCCGATAAGTTAAAAGAGCATTGACTCCGATATCTGCATCTGACGCGCCCTCTAGCGGAAACTGAGAGTCAACTAACCTGGATTCTGCGATACTCAGATTCTTTTGTTTTACAGAGAACCGAGGCGGGTTGTCATTAATGTCCTTGATCTCTACCTCCACGTGAAAAACCTGCAGTGGTTTGTCCACGATCACCTCCAGATGAATACTACAAACAGGGCTGCGGCCACACAGCTCCTCACGGTCGATCCGCGAATTCACAAATAAAATACCGTTCTGCGCATTTACCTCCAGGTAGTCTCTGGGGCCCTTGGACACTACTCGGAACAGCCGCGACACCAGCTCCCCGACCTCTAGACCTAGATCCTGAGCGATTCGCCCCACGAACGTACCGTGTTTCGCTTCTTCTGGCACCGAGTAATGGATCTGGCCGCTCCCCACTTCCCAGATTATGTGAAGAATAAATGAGAGGAGCAGCTGCCGGGTCTTCAGGCTTTTTCTCTCGCTGAACACCATCGCAAATATTTGGGGAAATACTCTCATCATTGAATCTTGCCTAGGAATAAAAATACTTCTTGTCTTCTATTGCTTGTTTAAATCGCAGCCTGAAGCATCCGCCATTATTAGTCATCATCCACTAAGAAACCCAAAGCATTTCAAGGGCCAGGGAGAAAAAGAACTCAGCTTTGTGCCTGCTTGGATAACATCTCGTGGCGGACAGCGACATCATGTGGAAGAAAGAGTAAGTTGTCTTCATTCATGAGAGTAAAAAATTTAATTTTATTCTCTGAATTTATTTTCTACAATTCATTCTTCGTGGCACCATAGAACCACATTTTGGGGTAAGAAATGTATTCCTTGCTACTTCTGAAGGATTCGTTTCCTTCTTCACTTCAATATTTTGTCCGTTAGGTGAGAGTATGCCCTACATTTGTGCAGATGGAAACTCTTCTATTACTTTGCACATGACATTTAAGAATTGCTGTGGCCAAAAATTTCATTATTCTGAGAACAATGATTATAGTTTCTGGAAATGTATCTGGGCTTGCTCCTAAGACATTAGGCATGAGGTCCATTCCCAGGATTATACCATTTTATTATATAATAAGACCTACCAGATCTTGAACTTTTCAGGCATGATCACGGAGAAACAATTTTAGTCTACCATTACACGGGAAAGGTATTGTATTTTTATGTTTTTGAAAAGTTTAAAATATTACGAATTTATTTCATTATGCAAAGATGTTATCCATTTAAATTGTGAATATCAAAATTGACGTGGATATGGAAAATTAGAATAGTAGATAGGAAAAAATCTAATTTAAGGGGGAAAATAAGGGACTTGGACAGAAAACTTGTTTTGAAATCTTATTTATGTTCTTACTGTGTGAGATTACATAAATCACTTAAGCTCTCTCAAGCTCAGATTCTTCATGTGTAAAATGGAGATAATAGCTACCCTGATTTCTGTCACAAATGTATATGAGAATTAAAAGAGGTAATATATATATAAAGTGTTTTATAAGTCCTAAAATGATAAATAAATGCTAGTTATGAGTTATAATTATTATTGACAAACATTCTACTTCCAATTTATTCTTGCCTCTTTTTTTGAAACATATCTTTATTTTAAAAAAATTTATCAAGTATTAAAGAAAGATGATGGAACTCAATAGCACCTGGAGAAGGTATCATTTACACATAACCAAAACAACTTTCAAAAGAAATGGAAGGAAAAAAGAACAATCCCACGCGTTATTCTGTCTAGAAAAACTTCTTTCCAATATTTCTATTCAAAGAAACCATTAAAACTCATAACTTCATATGAGAGAGCATCAGCCTTTATATTTAAAAAGTATAGATTTCATATTTCACTATTAAATGCCAATTTCCTGGAATATTTAATTTATATGCTTTAGACTCTCTTTCCATAACAAATCTGTAAATGATAATTCAAGAAACAATAGTAGAAACCCAACTACAGACATTTTTCAACTTTCTCACCTCTATTACCAATTAAAAAAAAAAAACCTTTCTAAGAATTACACATGAATCAATTGTTTCATTAATAAAGAAGAATAGAAAGGCTTTCAGAGGACTTTATACAGTAGACTACATCTTCACAGTTCACAGAGAATATAATATCTATCTTTGTTTATTGTTTTTCGTTAATTGACTTTAAAGAGTCACAGCTTTAAGGATCTTAACCAAGGAATTGTTTTCATTTTGTATGTTTAGATCACACAAGATTGAATATGAACATAATTACATTAATGACTTTGCTCAATCAACCTCAAATTAAGAAACTTAATCAAAAAATACCCTAGACTGCCAAATATCATCACCATAATCATGGAAAATGTCCCAGTCGGAGTTCAAATGGAAAAGGAATTTCCAGTAAATAGAGGGACATTCAAATGCTTCTATTTATGAGTGAAATTTTGATGAATAATCAAAGCCAAAAATACTACAGAACCTCAACTATGAACCACGGTCCCTTAAAATGGATTAGCAATCCATATGAAAAAAAAAAAAAAAAAGAAACCTAGTTCCTCACACATCTATCTATAGTGATAAAAATTATCACTAATGTACTCCTGGAAGTTCCACTGGATTAAAAATCTAGGGAGGGGAGAAATCCCACATTCCCTGAATAATCAAAACTTTCAGGTGACCCAGAAGAGCAATGAAGAGATACAAGATGGATATAAGTAAGCTAGAGCATATTTCAAGGATGATTTAGTATAATAAAATAGAAAAAGTATGCCATACAAGAAATATGTGACCAAGTATGTATCAAGAATGGAAAATAACAGATTGCCTGAGCTATACTGCTTGGCACAAAATATTCTCAATGCATTGGTAAGATCCTCTGTGTGAGAATATAGATTGTCCCAAAAGGGTTAGAGGATTTTATAAGGGCTCACATTATCAAGATTACAAATCCATTCAAGGAACCAAATTCACATACATTAAGAGCTAGATTTTATTTACCTGTCTGGAATATTTCATAGACAAGCTGTTGCTTTTACCTAAAATGTTCTTATTCACCTATTTCTGCCTACCATTCATATTTCCAAGTACAGCTCAAAGTGCATCTATTCAAAGAATTTTTCTTGCAGAAATAATCTCTTTTTCCTCTGAATTCATAGGATCATACTGCCATATATTTAGATCTGGAAGGGATATTAGAATCAATCTACTCTACATCCTATAACATGTTATTTCTATCTACTGTTGCTTATACATTTTTATACTTATTTTTATGTGTCACCAAAAATCAGAGAGGAAGTGGAATATGGTGCTTTTATTTCACCTGCTTGACATTAATCTTCTTGAAGACAGATAAATCTCTTCAGTAGTTTTTATATTTCTGTTTCTTCTTGGCATGTAGTTTTTGTTTATAGTGGACAATCAAGCACTTTTTAAAGAAATTCTGAATGGATTGTAGGGGCTTTGATTATTCCTTATTATATAAGAAAAGGTGAGGGTTTAGGTACTTAGATATCTTTATAAAAATGTTTTACTTTCATTGATTTAGGATTAGCTCTTCTTCCACTAAAATTCAAATCTTCTAAGTAAATCTTACACAAGTCTATGTTCTAGGAATCTCTATATACAAGTAATTCTGAGCCCTTTTTAGATATAGGCCCTTACGAAGCATTTCCTAGCCCATAAAATAAGCTAATCTCTCACTCTAACAAAATCTGTATACTTGGCAATGTTTCAACTAATGGTGTCATCCTGAAGGCTTAGTTGAATTTACTAGATCCTCAAAATGGTTTTTTATTGATAGTGTTCCAAATAAAGAATATCTTTGTCTATAATTTCCAGTAACTCACTGAAGCTATTTACCATCTCTGAGAAAAAAAAAAAAGAGGAGATTTTTTTTTTGTCTTCCAGTTCATAAACATCCATCCAGATTATGTTGATGGGCAGACCGATTAACGGGAATATTCTAATACCTGTTATCTTCCCTTTAAATATATTCCAAAAGTCTAAAACATCTTGTTACATAAATATAGAAGGACTTCACAATGAAATCTTTCAGCTAAATTAAGTCTTCTTTTTCCCTTTTCATCCATACTTTTTTCATTCATTCTGGAAAATAAGAAAATGCATCACCTTAAAGGAAATAGGATTAGTTGCCCCATTTCTATGACCTATGTTTATCTTTTTAAATTACATTTTAAATGTATTCCCTGGATATGGAAAGAAATCAAAGATTCTGAATTTCAAAAACCTAGATTTTATGGAGCTTTTTTCTAAATTAATAAGTGTTCCTAAACTCAATGCAATGTGTAGAATGTAGAGTATATGTGACAATATATACAACAATGTACAAATGTGGAGAATCCCTTTCAACTTGCTAAATATCCTGATGATCACAAGCACTCAGAGACATCTTTTTTCATAGGAAGAGGTGACTTGTGGAATTAAAGGGGTTTGGGAAACATATAAAGATATGAGCACCAAAGGATATAGTTATTATGGAAACACAATGTCAAAATGTACAGTTTTCTCATGACAAATATATACAACATGGAAATAGAGTCAACTGTCACCACTTCCATTACCATCTTAAAGTTTTAAAGATAAAGTTTGAATTAATTTTGAAAGGTGAGATTTAGTATTCAGCTTAAATAATGTTGTTCAGTCATTTTCACTGAAGTCAGACTGTTGATGATCCCATTGAGTTGGGGGTTTGGGGGGGGTGTTGTTTGGGTTTTTTTGGCAAAGAGATTGAAATGATTTGCCATTTTCTTTTTCAGGCTTAAGCAATAGGATTCTTAAATATTTAAAATCAGTCCATTTTTTTTCCACCTCCCAAAGACACTAGTAATATTTCTTTTTTTAGTAATATTTCTTTTATGGAATGTTTATATAGCTAACTATCCATTTATACATTTTTATTTGTGAATGTTCATAATGATGCAGAATTTTAGAGATACTAGATATCCATGTATTATAAAACAAGAGATCTGGAAATTATTTGCATGATGAAACAAAAGATTACAAAAGTTTAGTGGAAGGAACAGTTTTCATAATGCCATTTCAACAGTGATTTCAGTCCATATATTCCCCTAGAATGTCACCATCTCTAAATAAGAAATAGTCCTTCTCTTTTACTTCTCACCCAAATTCAATTTTAAAAGATATCTAAGAAGAAAACTTCATAAATGATCACATTCCAACCAAGGACCCAAGCACAAAATTAAGTAGGGAGAAATGAGTCACTAAACAAAACCAAACAAACAAACAAACAAAAAATGAAAGTGTTGAAATTTGTTTTCAAAAAATTAGATGATGAGCCAAACCAAAATTGTAACCCAGAGTTAAAGTAGGGAAAAGAATGTTTGACAAGTCATGTTGAAAATGTGATGATATGGATATAATATCTCTCCTAAAACTAAAAAGCCCATTCCTCCATTACAAGTAGATACATCATTGCCTAAACACAAATGTAATAAGCCAGTGTTTGTATAAGTACATTTTTAGCTCTATTTTCACTGAAAGTAGACTTAATTATTAAATTAAACAAATATGTATTAAGCAATTTCTATATGCAGAGCATGGAGCTAACTGCTGGGAGACTTAAAAATTTACATAACATAGTTTCAGCCCTTACTGCATTTATATCCTAGGAGGAGCCTATCTATAATATGCAATGACAAAAATGAATAAATATGACAAGTTTCTCAGAAAGTTACAAATGTAAGTATATCATGGTATATGTTATGGGAGAAATTTCAATAAATAATAATAATGAGAGAAGTTTCAATAAAGATATCATGAAGGAGAGGACATTTGAGTAAGGCATTTTAAAATGGATAGGAAGTCAGTAGATGAAAATACAGAGAGAAAAATTCTAGTTTTGTAGAATATCCAGAAACCTAGCTTAAAGTATGTGGAAGAACTTAATTTTTAAAACTGGAAAATCGTGGAGAAATTTAATTTTTTAAAATGGAAAGGAAAGGTTGAATTACTGTAGAGATTCTTAAATGCCCAGCCAAAGAATTAAAAACTAGACTCTAGGAGAAAGTAGAGAATCACAGATGGTTTTTGAACATAAATCTACCATAAATTAGATTAGTCAGGGTAACTATTTTGGTAGAAATTCATTACTCTTATTTACTGTGGAATCTGAAAGGGTGGTGTAGCTATCCATTGTTGTGAGGATCAAATGAGATTATTTTTAAAATATTTATGTGATCATATTTGTAAAATGCCTGACATATAGTAGATGTCATGTAAATGCTAATTACATTCGGAAATTTTAAAAATTACAATTATGTAGTTGCTAAGAATTAGAAATTTCTACTCACCTTCCCGGGATGTTCCATCGTACCTTCCTGGGTTTGACCTGCTTCCCTAGAAGTAGGAGGCTGGGGGAGATTGGGACTGAAGGCCATGAGATCATTCTTGGTCATCCCATCCCAGGAACATACCTTCTGCCGCTGCTGCTGAGAATAAGACAAGCTTCCAACCTCACTGGAACATACTAGCGTAGGCTTCCCAGTACCATACACACCCTTCGGGGACGCGGTGCATCGAAGAGCCACATAAAGCAACAGACTCAGCACCAATAAACTAGACACTGAACAGATAGCGATGATCAGATAGACATTCACATCCATCAACGATGATTCCTTTTCCATACCAGCCTTTCTCAGGACCTCAGAACTGCTAGATGAAGTTTTGAACGCCTGCCTGTTTTCCACCAGTGACACAATCACAGTTGCTGTGGTTGACAACTCAGGTTTCCCATGGTCTTTCACTAATACCAGTAGGGTCTGCCTTGATGCATCCAAATCCTCCAGAGCCCGCGTGGTGCTGATCTCGCCGGTGTACAATCCCACGCGAAATGGACAGCGTCCAATGCTCCCCTCTGGAAGCAGCTCGTAAGATAGCCACGCATTGTATCCAGAATCCGCATCCATGGCTCGAATCTTAGCCACCACGTGGCCCACGGCTACAGATTGTGATACCAGTTCTGTCACTGGGCTAAGGCCACCATGAGGCGGCAGTACGGTCGGTGCGTTGTCATTTTCATCCAGCACGAACACCTGCAGGCTCACGTTGCTGCCCAGAGGAGGGAAACCCGCATCTCGGGCGCTCACGTGGAACTGAAGCAGCTCCAGCTCCTCGTGGTCTAGAGACTGTAAGGCGTACACTTTCCCGCTCTCCGAGTGCACAGACACATAACTTGACAGCGGACGCTCACCTACTCGCCGCTCCACTAGCGAGTAAGACACGAGCGCGTTCTCCTGTGCATCTGGGTCCAATGCAGACACAGTAAAGATGTGACTGCCCGGCGGGTTGTTCTCCTTCACAAATACTGTGTACATAGGTTGTTCGAAGGAAGGTGCGTTGTCGTTTACGTCGGCAATGTCCACAGACACCTTAGCTGTGGCCCAAAGTGCTGGTGTCCCGCCGTCCCTCGCAGTTACTAGAAGCTCATAGGCCGACACGCTCTCACGATCAACAGAACTATCCAGCACTAGTGAGTAATAATTTCTGAAGGTGGACACCAGAGTAAAGGGTCCCGGGGGTGACAGGGAGCAAGTCACTTGCCCGTTGGCGCCCGAATCTCTGTCAAAAACACTGATAAGGGCGATAACTGTACCTGGCGGAGCGTCCTCCAGAATTGGTAGAGATAAAGAAGTTACAGACACCTGGGGAGCATTATCATTAACATCTAGTAACTTCACCATAACTTTGCAATGGCCTGTTAACGGAAAAGCACTTCTATCAACAGCCTCAACCTTGATTTCATATAAATTACATTCTTCATAGTCCAAATTTCCATTTACTCTTATTTCTCCTGTATTACTATCGATGCTGAATTTTGATCTTACATTGCCTAAAATAAGACTTCCAAAGTGATACTGTATCTCTTTATTTACTCCTTCATCTGCATCAGAGGCATTCAGTCTGATCACTAGCGTCCCATTGGGAATATTTTCGAGTAATTTAACATTGTAGATGGATTTATCGAATGCTGGGGCGTTATCGTTTGCGTCCAACACAGAAATCAGCACTTGTGTTGTTCCAGTTAGTTCTGGTTTACCTTGATCTGTGGCCATCAATAATAAATTATGTTCAGGAGTTTCTTCTCTGTCTAAAGATTTCTTTAAAACTAGCTCTATGGATTTAGTCTCCCCCTCATTTGTATTTATATCCAAAGTAAAATACTCACTCTCAGACAGCTTGTATAATAAGTCTGCATTAGCCCCTATATCAGCATCAGACGCGCCCTCTAATGGGAATCTAGAATCTGCAGTCCTGGATTCTAAAATGAATAATTTTTGTTGCTTAACCAAGAACACAGGCGGATTGTCATTAATATCCTTGATCTCCACCTCCACATGGAAAACCTGCAGAGGCTTGTCTACGACCACCTCCAAGTGGATGCTACAAACCGGATTTCGGCCGCACAAGTCCTCCCGGTCGATTCGCGAATTCACAAACAAAACGCCGTTCTGTACATTTACCTCCAAATAATCCCTGCGATCTTTGGAAACAACCCGAAACAACCTAGGCACCAGTTCTCTGACCTCCAGACCCAGATCCTGAGCGATTCGCCCCACGAACGTACCGTGTTTCGCTTCTTCCAGCACCGAGTAATGGACCTGGCCGCTCCCCACCTCCCAGACAGTGTGAAGAAGAATCAAGAACAGCAAGTGCTGGGCTCCCAGTTCGGCTCCCCAAGAAAACGCCATAGCAAAACCTTTCTCTCTAGATTTACGTATCACTGATTAATGATTCTCAACTTAAAGAATTTCTTCGAAAAACTAATTTATCCTTCTCCTTAAATCAAATTTTCTTTGCTTTTGGCTTTCCTTGAATATTATCGTTCGTTCTGAATCACCCATTGAATAAGCTTGTGTCTATTCCTATGAGAAGAATAGAAATACAGTCTAGCCTTTGTTAGAAAATCCACCTTGCGGAGGACAGCGACATCATGTGGTTCAATATGTAAGTACAGATTAATGTAGAATTTCTTTCATTCACTTATTTTAGATCCCATTGCCCTCATTTCCTTTATGTTCTATCGCTCACTTCAAGAACTCTTTAAAGGTCTTATATTGTGTTTATGTAAGTCTACTTAGACTCTAATTATGATCTTAACTTGTAAATTGCTCTACCAAGTACATTGTTGTTTTAAATGTAAATCTCAGGAAAAATTATAACTGTAACTTTCATTTAATTGTACTTCCAATTTTCCAAACTACATATACAAGATTAATGGAAATGTTTTCCTACATAGATTCTTTGAATTATCATTATTGTTGGATCCATATTTTATAGAATCAAGTTCTATTAGTCTTAATTCTTCCAGGGCTTAGCACAGTATGGCATCATAGAAGGCTTTTAAAATATAAATGCTAGTTGATTGACTTTTTTCATTCATACTATACATTTCCATTTGTGTGGAAAATATCCTTTTATTGATGTAAAAAGTCAAAGTTTTAAAATATTGCTGTAAATTTGAATATCTATATACTAAGACTCAATTTATCTACATATTGTCTTTATTTATGGTTAAAAAAAACTATCACTGACCTCTTCAAATTGTTGCTTAAGTAGTTTTGTTCTTCTCCTATGTCCTTCATTATGCCTCTATTCAAGTTGCAAAAATTGTTGTTCTCATACCGTAGAGAACATTAGGCAGCACTATTCAATGAAAGGGACTGTTTCATTTCCTGCTTTCTTTATCTTCCATGGGGAAAGAGAGTTTCATTTTCTTACTAAGCAGATAGAAATAATAACTGAGAAAAAAAATTTAATCTATTACTCCTTAGAATTACTTTCATCTTTGTAAAAAATTCATCTACTCCTTTATACACACAAAGTTCATTCCTTTATTTTGAAATCTATTAATTTATTTAACCAACATCAAGGTTGTCTCTAAAAGGAAAATAAGTCTTTAAGCCTTCTCAGAGCTTCTAGATCCAGATATTCCAAAGCTGAAATTTATGTTGTTTTTGCATGTTCATGCTTGAATTATTGACGGAGGAGGGGGAATCTAAGATTGTTGTGTTTCCCAAAGATAAGTTTGTGCTTAAAAAAGACCTTTGCTGCTTCTCTCTCTCTCTCTTTCTCTCTCTCTCTCTCTGTTTCTCTCTCTCTCTCTATCTCTCTCTCTGTCTCTCTCTCTCTCTTTCTTTCCCACCTTTCCTCCCTTCTCTTTCCTTTTCATACCTCCCTTTCTCTCTCCCTTCTCTTTCTTATATAACTGAGTTTATATAATTATCTTGTGTGCTTTATAACTATAAATATTTCCAACATTAACCATGAACCCAAGCAAAATGAGGTGATATATGTAAAGAATGGGGCACATCTTACAATGGCATATAAGTGTAAATTATTATTGTTGTTGTGATGGTGGTGGTGGTGGTGTTACATATCCATGCAGAACCAGTCAGTTATAAGTTTTTTTTTAATCATTGACTGATTAAAATTGGATCAATAATATTTATGAGTAAAAAACAAGTAGAAAACTCACATTTAAATAAAGTCTACAGAAGCCACTAAGTTCCATAAAGGAAAACATTCATTACTTCAAAAAGTCAAAGTCATTCTTTTGGATTATTTTCCTGGAAAAGGTTTGGGTAGCTACTTGGCACAATGGATAGAACATCTTGAAGATCTGAAATCTGGCCTCAGACATTTATTCACTGTGTGACCCCAGGCAAGTCATTTAATTTTTTTAACCTTAGATTCCTTACTTATAAAAAGGGAGGTAGTAATAGCACTTACTTCCTAGAGTTGGTTTGATGATAAAATGAGATAATATATGTAAAGTGTTTAGCACAATACCTGGCACATAGTAGGTATATAAATATTTAAAATTATTATTCCTTGCAAGGGATAATGTAAAAAATTACCCTGGCATGAGTTCTATCAATAAAAAGTTATTTAAAAAATTATTATTCTTAAATCTTCACTGAAATTTAACCATTGTTGGCTGGAAGAATTTCTTTCTATAAGAAGTATAGATAAGTGGTAACTTAGAGAAGCAATGACTAACTATAGAAACTATAGTTCTACTTCAATTATCCATCTTTCAAGTAACCAATCCCAGAAAGAATCACATTTAGAACCATAAAGCATTTCAAGAGTCTTTTAGTCCTTGTATAGGAAAACTGAATCTTACAGTAAAGTATTTGCTCAAGATCTGAAATGTAGTCCATTACATTAAAATCTAGTAGTTGGCGTTTGGGAAAGAATACTGTTTTAAGATATATAAATTGAAGATATATTAAATGTGAACTTAGAATCGATGTGCTCGAGTATGCAAAAATAGGATGGGTTATCCAATTATTTTCTAAACCAAAAAAAAGAAAAAGAAAAAGAAATATATACGTTTCTTTAATGACCTCAAGGACTACATGTATTTTTACTTAATGAAAGCAAGTGTCCACTGCAGTTTAGAGGAAAATTCACTTTACTCACACAGATAGAGCAAAATATTTGAATAGAAGTTTTGTCTTCATCATTTCATACTCCCTTTGCTGTACTTTTCCTCTCCTAACCACTTTAAGTATCAATTTCACACTGGATCTCAGTGCTGTGCTGGCCATTTATCTGATAAAGCCAATTCATACCATAATTAATGTTACAATGTTAACAGTACTGACTTAAAGTTACTTACAAACACTTCTATTTTCTAAGACTTCCAGGATAGTCCATGCTTAATATAAATGTTTGTACTGATACTTGTGAAATTTTATTTGTTATATATATATCCAAGTGGAAGTTACATTTTGAGGCAGAAATCTTCTCACATTGCACTACTTAATCAACTTCATACTTGACCTGAATCCAAAGTCAGTGAACATCCAAAGGTAATAACAAGTAGATAAGGGACTTTACAGCTTTGGAGCAAGGTAGATCAGAATGAATAGATTTCTGCTTTTAAAGATAATGAAGAAGAAAGGCTAAAGAAAACCTGTTTTGGTTTTTACAAATCCCAAAATCTTTTCATGTCCTTACTCACATATCTTGGTTTTGTTTTGAGTTTTTTGGGGGGTGGGTTGGGGTATCAAAGTTAAGTAAGTTCCCCTAGATTATATTCTATCTTTGTTTTTCTGTAGTCTACTCTAATTTTTGTTTCATTGATTTTTGATTAAACTGCCTCAGAAAGTGTTTTGAACTTAATCTACAGTATGTTATAAAATAATTGAAGAAGAAGGAACATGGGTACCAATAATTGAACTAAAATAGAATTCAATAAAAGTTTAAATAAGGTAGAATCAAAGGGAGGTTATAATTACCACAAAGAATTTAAAATGCTCATACATACATACAATTTTGTGCTCATTCAAAGTAAAGAGATACTGTATTCTCTACTAGCTGATTGAAAGTATAGTGTACTATAGAAGATTGTCTGTGAAATCATTTCTTCCATTTTCCAGACTTACTTCCAGATACTTTTAGTAGATCTATATAGTTTTCTCAAAATTCAACCCTCTCCATTTATTGCAGAGGTAAGGAATTATGAATGTGATGTGATGTTGCATATACTATCAGACACATCTCCTTTTTTAAATTTTATTTTTATCGTGCATTTCAAGGAATTGTTCATTCTATAGGGAAGACATATTTAGAAATAAAAGTGATATAAAAATAACAGGCATAATCTAAAATGTCTATTTTAAAAAATAAAATAAAAATATGAAGGCAGGTAAATAGAGCAGCAATACTGCATGTCTTCTTGATTCTTTGAGGATAGTGAGGATGGATTGGAGAGAATATAATTTGTGATATTTTTCATGGTATTCTCTCTTTTTAAAGATATCTTGAAATGCAGTTCTTAATGCTGCTATGTCACTTCCAACATCAGTTTTTTCTGTGTGTGCTTTTTCTGTTTCATCAGTTCTTCAGAACATGATCTAATGTCTCCAGATATTTGTATAAAATATTTTACAGAGATTAACTCATTTGATTAGAACAACCCTCCGAAGTGGAGGGAGATTTCTTGTGATTTTCTCATAGCATATTGAGTACTGAGGTGTGTACAGTCCAAATTTAGGAAATCCACTGCCATGGATAAAGAAAATATATTGTTATGAAAATGCTAATCTTTGGAAGATGTTGAGAAACTCCTATTCAAGTGAACTTTCCCAATCTACTTAAGGAAATTGTGGACTATGAAGAGTATCAGAAATAAAGACTTATTAAAATCTTCCCTGTTTCAAAATTTAAATTGCCTCCTTATGTAAAGAACCAGGGGTGGAGTGGAGGGGCGGGAATTTTGAGTGGCTGCTTGTGTTAAGAGATCCACTTGCAAATTAGAAAGAAGAAACTTGTAATAGCCCATTCTCCTAGGTGAAAGATTTACTATTCCATTTGCCAGAATTAGAGGGCAATTAGCCTTTGTTAGATTGAAAGATACGCCACACCTCAGCTGAACTTAAAAGAAGCAAATGCTTAGACTAACTTTCTCTCATTCACTTAAGTAGTGAAGACAGTTATCTCTGACCACCAAAAAGAGTTAAATATGAGGGAAGTCACCAATTCTTGAGAGGAAATTACTATTTTGTTTTGTTTTTACTTCTTTTCCAGAATGAATCATAGGAAAGGATTTCTCTCTCCTCCCTGACCTAATGGTATTTCACAACAGAGCAATTTATCTAGTAGAAGACTCTGCCCAACAGAGAATTAGATCTAGAGAGATCAAATAGAGGGCCTGGTTGAGGCACAGAAAGGATTAGGTCCAGGAAGCATCTGATTGAGTAACACAAGAGAGAGAATGAATACACCCAGATACAGCAATATGAGGATCCAATTAAGAAAAGACTTCAGGGTCTATAAACATTAGAAGTCTGAGTTGCTCTGATGAAAAATAATATTTCTCCTAAGCATATGTTCCTATTAATTTACTCAGTGTTTATGCCCTTATTTTTTTTTTTTCTGGTGCTGTCTGTATATCTGAGAAGAGAATTTGGCCCAAGTTTTTGGGAAGGAGGGTTTATAACTTGTTCATGCTATTCTGATTATTAAAGGTGAACTGGCAAAGGATTGTAGACTATCAACTATATTTATTAGATTATGTTGCTACAAAGTTATTTGAACTTGGAAAAGTCAGTCCCTCGGTACTTATGAATTGTCTGAGGATCCAGAAGAAGTGCTAACTAACAAATATGCTTCATTTTGCATAATGCTTGCTATCTTACTTCCAGTTTCATATATAAATATGTCTGGAATGATACAGACTAGTTGTCCCTCAGCCAAGTTGTTGAAAAACCCATTTTTATCTCCCATTGTTTTGTGAAGCAGTAATAATCCTCCCTAATGGGCTGCAAATTCATTTCTACTTTAAATTGGTATTTTCCATTCTTGGCAACACTACTTGGTGATGAATTACATAGCTAATGGATTCCATGTACCTTCATGTTATGATGAATACTTTACATCAGTTACCTATATTTTTCCAGATTTCAGAATCTGAAGTTCATTTGAATAAGTAAGATAACTGCTTTTTTCATCGCACACAGTATCTTTTCCTTTATCTTTATGCCTTCTTGCATGAAATAATTTATAACTGTGAACATAAAGTTTTTTTGGAAATGATTTCAAGAGAGTAATCACTAATCCTGTTTCCCTAAATATAATTCTATTTCTGACATATGAAAATTGAGTGACCCTCAGCAAGCCACTTAATCTGTCACTGTCCCAAGTAGATTACACACAAATTGGAGATTCGCATACCTGAATGGAGGAACTACTCCAAAAGTTCACAATTCCAATGAAATCACAGGTCTGGAGGAAAGCAAATGCATAACCGATTTCATTTTTTGAAGCTGACTATTTCCAAGTACTGATCACTTTTTTCTTGTAGAGAACCTTCCTAACAGTTTACAATAAATATATTGGCCCCTCTTATTTCTTAATCTTGAAATACTTTTCCCAAAGCATTTGGAAAATCTCCCCTGTTCCTTCCCCTTTCTCTTTCTCTAAAAGTTTTGTGTCTTTCTCATCTCTCTCTTCTCTTTTTCTTTCTCCCTTTCTCTATTTTTTTCTCTCTTCCTTTCCCTCTCTTTGACTCTGTGTGTCCCTCTATGACTGTTTCTTTATCTCAGGTTTTCTCTATGTGACTTTATGAGTGTGTCTCTCTCAAAAATATTTCTCATATTAAACAGATAAAATAAAGAGGAATTACCACTTTGATCTCCCTGGGAAAGTTTTCAGAAATATATTTAATTTAAGGAGCAAAAGGGGAAAAAATAATCAAATGAAGAAAATGGGGCCAAAGTATAAATTTTTGAGAGAAATATCTCCTATGCTCAAATATGAGGTTGCATAATCAATGAGAAACTCTGGAACCCACCTTGATGGAATGATCCTGATCCACTGCCTGCTGCTCTGCACTGTCTGTTGGGCCAGGACACGGAGGGAGGTTGGGGCTGAAGGCCATAAGGTCACTTTTGGCACCTCCCTCTCCAGAGTAAACTTTCTGACGCCGCTGCTGGGAATAAGACCAGCTTCCAATCTCGCTGGAGCACACCAGTGTGGGCTTTCCTGGTCCAGAAACAACTTGGGAGGGTGCCGAACATCGCATTGCTATGTAAAGCAGCAGACTCAGCACCAAAAGACTGGACACTGAACAGATGGCGATTATTAGATAAACATTTACATCCAGTGCTATTGCCTCCTTTCCTACACTAGCCACTGATCTGGACACACCAGAGGAAGCCTTCAGCGCCTGCCCGTTCTCCACAATAGATATACTTAGAGTGGCAGTGGCTGATAGAGGGGGCTCCCCGTGGTCTTTTATCAGCACCAGTAACGTCTGCCTCAATCCATCCGTCTCCTCCAGGGCCCGGATAGTACTGATCTCGCCAGTGTACAGACCCACTCGGAAAGGGCTACGAGCAACTCCCATCTCTGGATGCAGTTCATAAGACAACCAAGCATTGTAGCCTGAATCCGCATCCACAGCTCGAATCTTAGCCACTACATGGCCCATAGTTACTGACTGTGATACTAGTTCGGTCCCTGGGCTGCCGCCAGAGTGAGGCTGCAGCACAACCGGCGCATTATCGTTCTCGTCCAGCACGAACACCTGCAGGCTCACGTTGCTGCTCAGAGGAGGGAAGCCCGCATCGCGGGCACTCACATGGAATTGAAGCAGCTCTAACTCCTCGTGGTCTAGGGGTTGCAAGGCGAACACTTTGCCGCTCTCTGAATGTACAGACACATAGCTCGACAATAGACGCTCCCCGACTCGTCGCTCCACTAGCGAGTAAGACACTAGCGCGTTCTCCTGAGCATCTAGATCCGAGGCGGACACTGTGAAAATGTGACAGCCGGGTGGGTTGTTCTCCTTTACAAACACTGTATACACTGCCTGCTCAAAGGCAGGTGCATTATCGTTCACGTCGGCAATGGCCACAGACACGCTGGCTGTGGCCCAAAGCGCTGGCGACCCGCCATCTCTCGCAGTCACCACTAATTCGTAAGCTGGCACCCTCTCGCGGTCCACAGAATCCTCTAGTACCAGCGAGTAGTAATTTCTGAAGGTGGACACCAGAGTAAAAGGCCCTGGGGGTGACAGCGAGCAAGTTACCTGCCCATTGGTGCCCGAATCTCTATCAGATACGCTGATGAGAGCGATGACGGTGCCTGACGGAGAGTCTTCTGGGACCGGTAGTGAAAGAGACTTCACTGTTACTTCAGGAATATTATCATTGATGTCCATTACTTCGACCAAGATTGTGCAATGACCCACCATCTTGGGAATTCCCTTATCAGTAGCCTCTATCTGGATTTGATATAATTTACTTTCTTCAAAATCAATTTGTCCAATCACTCTGATGTCTCCATCCATCGGATCGATCACGAACTTAGACAATATATTTGGGGGGACATCACTCTCAAAAGAGTAAATAATTTGGCTGTTTGTTCCTTCGTCCATGTCTGAGGCAGTTACTTTTGTTACCATTGTCCCGTTTAATGAATTTTCTGCTAATCTAACTTTATAGACTTTTTTGTCAAATTTAGGGGCATTGTCATTCACATCTAATACAGAAATTTGTAGCTGAACTGTTCCCGTAAGCTCTGGTTTGCCCCCATCAGTGGCTGTAAGCAGTAAGTGAAGTTCAGGAGTTTCTTCTCTGTCTAGAATTTTCTTTAATACTAGTCCGAGAGGTTTAATCTGTTCATCACTGTTTTGTACATCTAGAGTGAAAAAATCATTGGGGCTTAGTTTATAGGTAAGAACTGCATTCGCTCCGATATCTGCATCCGACGCGCCCTCTAGTGGAAACCTAGAATCTAATGAGCTGGATTCAGAAATAAACAGACTCTTTTGTCCTACGGAGAATACCGGAGGGTTGTCATTAATGTCCTTGATCTCCACCTCCACATGGAAAACCTGCAGCGGTTTGTCCACAATGACCTCCAGATGGATGCTACAAATGGAGTTGTGGCCACACACCTCTTCCCGGTCGATCCGAGAATTCACAAACAAAATGCCATTCTGCACATTTACCTCCAGGTAGTCCCTACGGTTGGGAGAAACCATGCGGAACAGCCTAGATACCAGCTCCCCGATCTCCAGACCCAAATCCTGCGCGATACGGCCCACGAACGTACCATGTTTTGCTTCCTCCGTCACCGAGTAATGGACCTGGCCGCTCCCCACATCCCAGGCTGAATAGAGGAGAAGACAATGTAAAAGCTTCAGGCCGTCTCGCCCGGAAAATCCCATTGCAAATCCTTTCTTCTGGAATTATATAATCTATTTTTGACCTAAAATGGATATCATCCTTGGGATGGTGTGAATCTTTGAATCCGATGTCTTTTTTTCGTTTCTGACCCTTTTCCTTTTCTCTGAAGCTGCTACTGAATGAGTTTCTTTCTATACTGGGGAGAAAGTGGGTTCTTTTGTTTAAAAGCCTTCTTTGCGGTATATGGCGACATCATGTGGCTCAATTTGTAAGTACTATCGCGGTTCGTTGCAGGCTTTATTTTTTCAATCTTTTTTAGGATTTTTAATTTTTTTTTCATTGTCTTTAAAATATGATGTTGTTTATTTTATAGGTCTAGTAGAATTCTTGAAATTATTTCTTCATCTTACAACGTCATTTTCACATAAAATCCAAGAAAATGTTATAATTTCTTTCTTACATATCATTTATTAAATTTCATAATATACACACAAGATAATAGATTTTTTTTACCTGAACTCTGGGGATCTAGGAAATTATTGTAATGTTGTATCATGTTCTATTAATTTTCATATTCCTTTCATTTGCTATCAATTTTTAGCTATTTGAATGGAAAATGTCCTTCCTTGACATATTAGTCAGATTTCACCACTACTTCCTCAAACTTAGGAATTCCTGACTCTACAGCCAACTTTCTCTTCATTAAACCACATTGTCCCTGGAAAGTTGTTATTGTAAAAATAAAATGTCCTTTCTCCCCTATATTGCCTCAGCTAGGATTGAAAAAAAATGCTTATTTCTTTTCTATAAATGTTTTCAATGTTACTAAGAAATCATAGTTCAAAATGAAAAGCTTTTCCCCATGATTATACTTAACATGGGAAGCAAGAATTTCATTTTTCCTAAAGAAATAAAATTAAAGATTATGATGCAATTCAGTTTTCTTCTACATCTAAAAACAAACAAAAAAGAATATCACTTCAATTTGAAAGTTTTTAATTTTTTTCATTTAATGTCACTTGAGTGATGACACCTTTTAAAAGGTGTCGTGTTACTTTTGGAACAAAAATTTTTACAGCAATCTCTCTATTTGAGAAATTTTCGAATTGTCTTCTTCCCCCTCCTCCCTTATGGTATGGTTTACAGAATTCCTTATAAGAAAAGCTCCTCTACAAAAGATTAACACTTACTCTGCAATTTAAAGTCTTTCAGTCCTGAGCAACAGGGAGAAATTAAATAATTTGCCCTGTATCACACAACCTGCATGCCACAGGTAGAACTTGAACTAAGGCTTTCTTGATTCTAAGACCAACTGCCTCCCATAATTTGAAAATTAAAAACTTTAAAGCTACATTTAAAGGAAATATAAAAGTCAAAATATTATTTACCCAGAAATATTTAATATAATCTCTCCCCCACAGAAAAGGGCTTTTCTATCTTCCTAACTCTGCATAAAATGGAAAATGAAGTCCACAGAGGTACAGGAAATTATCCCTATAAGCAAAATCCTGAAATGAGTGAAACTTCTCCTCAACACCTACAATATCCCCCTTTTGCCTTCCTTCATGGATCTCAGAATCCTGGTGCTGCCTTACAAACTTCTAAAATTAAAGATAACTACACATACACATACATACATACACACACACATATAAACTAACATTTATATAGTTCTTCACTATTTAAAAGGCATTTTGTGCTTTTGTAAGATCATAGGGTTACACCTCTACAAGTCTTTGGAGGTTATTTGGTCCAAATATCTTATGTTACAGATAAGAAAATTGAAACTCAAAAGAAGCAACTTGCCAAAGTAAGTGATTTGCCCCAAAAAAGTTAAAGAAAATCACAAACCTGGCTTTCAAAACAGTTTCTCTAATTTCAAAGCCAGCATTTCTTACTCTCTAACAGAATTCATCTCTTAGCATAGTTTATCTCATAATAATGGGGGAGAGGGGAAAGAGGGGGAATGGGAGAGAAGGAAAATGGGAAGGGGAGAGGGTGTATGAAGCACAAAAAGAGGTTTTTCATGTTAAAGATAAGAGAGATTAAGTAATTTACATAAGAGCACAGAACTAGTAATTACACAAGGGTCAAGTCAAATCTTTTAATTCCTTATACAATGTTCTTTCCTCTAAATCACATCAGTGATTTATTGTAACCCTAGTTAGCTTCCTTTAATAGCAAACTCCTTTAAAAAAAAAAAAGAAGAAGAAGAAGAAGAAGATATATAGTCCAAGTGCCTTGGGCTTCCTCAGTGATGCTTATATTTTAAACATAAATGATGTTCATTTATATATTAAAATGCATTTTCAATGTTTCTCTTTAAAAATATAAATACTTCTAAGTAAGGTATTACATTTTCATGATAGCTATTCAAATTTGGCATTTTTGATATGCAATGAACCAACAGATATGATATGGGTGGCTATCCCAGGCAAAGCCTGTACTGGTGATGGAGAAAATTATTTTAATGGCATCAGAATGGATAGGTTATTTGACTCAAATGTCTGCCAAGCTTGTAAGAAATGAGAGATTTGGACCCCCTGGATAGGCTTGTAACTACAAACTTGTCTGTGCAAGTATGTTAATTCTCAACAACTTCTTCTCTAATATCTACTGCTGAATCCCAACATGATGGAAATCTAAATCTGGGTCAGTCACCAATGTCTTTTATTGATTATTGGATCTAAGTACATTAGATTTTATGATCTCAAATAAAGTATTTAGTTCTGTAAACTGCTGTATCATCATAGTCTATTAAAGTCATAAAGTGTTTAATTCTTTTCTCAAACCACTCTTGAGGAACTTTCTGTATAAATATTGAAGCATTAATACTTTTGGTCATATACTTTTTTTTTTTTTTAGTTGACAAACTTTTTTGGTCATATACTTTTGATCAGACTTAGAACAGACAGCAGCTCTGGCCATAATGAGGAATAGAAATGGGGTTTGATCAGCTGTGAGTGTGACCATGGGATAGGTTTCTCTCAGCTAGAATTATCTGATCTTATTCCTGAAATGGGCACCAGATGCACCAGCTCCTCTAAAGGCAGATTTTAACCTCCCCAGAAATCTTCCCCAGCCAACCAAGTCACTAGATTGCACTGTTCCACAACTATTGCCTTCCAAGAACCAATCAAATAAGATTGGAGAGACTAGTCTTTGTTGCCACAAATACCAGAATACCAAAACAGGTTTCCTGATTTGTTGAAATGACATTAAGCTCCCTTAGGGCCATACTTCATTTCATTTATTCAGGGAGATTCTATTAATTTCTGCTTAGTTAAATGTTAATCAGATATTACTTTCTAAAATCTTTTGAACTCAATCTACAACAGAACTCATAGAATACATAAATGAGATAGAATATGAGGGAAAAAGTTAAGTAAAATCCAAAATGCTATTAACATGTAACTGATGGAGCCATAAGGAACTTTAAAAAAGAAGAAAATTGATAAAGCAAATCTTTATTTTTTGTCATTTTTAAAATGGGAATAATTGCATTTACCTCAGAAGGTTTTTGTGATCAACATCAAATTCAATAACATGTACAAAACATTTTGCAAATCTTAAAAGATTTTGAAGCTCTTTAAGACCTTAAAGCTAGTTAGCTATAGCAATAGATGATGAATTGTACATGTTATGAAGAATTATTCATTGTGGCTATATAATGATATTAACACAAAGAAATGATATGTCTTTAAAGATTATTATCTAAACATTGGATTTTGCCTACTGAAGAAATTGAATGAATTCAAAAACAATAAAAATGAGAACTTAAACATGAAGACAACATCATTCAGACTAATGATATATGTGTCACAAAATAATTATCTGGATGTATTTTTTTAAATAGTAAATAGATGTAATAGAAACTACTTCAAGGAACAAACATGTTATCATTTCCATAGTGTTGTAAGTAAAAGATAAATGAAAATTTTGGCCCAAGAAGAGACATAGTTAAGAATATGAAGAAAGAAGAAGATGGAGAATAAGATGGAAGAGGAAAAAAGCATTTCTGAAATCTTAGCAGGTTGCTTAAGAAATGGAAGGCATGATTTGAAGAGAGAAAAATAAAATTTTAAAGGAAGAGGAATGAGTCACAACATCTTGAGGGAAATAGCAATTGCCATCTGAACAAAAATAAAGAGGTATAATCAATAATCACCCACCTTCCCTGAGCTATCCAGGCCAGCCTCCTGCTTCTGGCCTCTTTCTCCAGAAACAGGACACGGAGGGAGGTTAGGGCTGAAGGCCATGAGGTCGTTCTTGGCCGCCCCTTCTCCAGAGCAAACCTGCCGCCGCTGCTGAGAATAAGACCAACTCCCCACTTCACTTGAGCACACCAACGTGGGCTTGCTGGGCCCATAGGAAGCCTGTGGAGGCGAGGAGCACCGAAGTGCCACATACAACAGTAGACTCAGCACCAACAGGCTGGACACTGAGCAGATGGCGATGATCAAATAAATATTCACATCCACTAACGGAGGCTCTTTCCCCATGCCAGCCTTTGCCGAGATCCCGGAAGCCCCTGAAAAAGTCTTTGAGGTCTGTCCATTCTCCACCACTGATACACGCACGGTGGCTGTGGTAGACAGGGCTGGTTCTCCATGATCTTTCACCAGCACCAGCAGCGTCTGCCTCGGCCCATCAGATTCCTCCAGAGCCCGTGTTAGGCTGATCTCGCCAGTGTACAGCCCCACCCGAAAAGGGTTGCGACCGACGCCCAACTCAGGCTGAAGCTCGTAAGACAACCACGCGTTGTAACCGGAATCCGCGTCAACTGCGCGGATCTTGGCCACGACGTGGCCCGCTGTCACCGACTGGGACACCAACTCAGTGGCTGCGACTCCAGCCGCTCCGGACCCTGAGTGAGGGGGCAGAACCACGGGAGGATTGTCGTTTTCGTCGAGAACAAACACCTGCAGGCTCACGTTGCTGCCTAAAGGAGGGAAACCCGCGTCCCGGGCGCTCACCTGGAACTGCAGCAGCTCCAGCTCCTCGTGGTCCAGGGGCTGCAAGGCGTACACTTTCCCGCTCTCCGAGTGCACAGACACATAACTAGACAGTGGACGCTCCCCAACCCTTCTCTCCACCAAAGAGTAAGACACCAGCGCGTTCTCTTGCGCGTCCTGGTCCGACGCCGACACTGTGAAGATGTGATGTCCCGGAGGGTTGTTCTCCTTCACAAACACAGTATACACAAGTTGCTCGAAGGCTGGCGCGTTGTCATTCACGTCTTCGATGGCCACAGACACGCTGGCAGTGGTCCAGAGCGCTGGCTTCCCGCCGTCCCTCGCAGTCACCACGAGCTCATAGGCGGGCACGCTCTCGCGATCCACAGAACCCTCCAACACCAGCGAGTAGTAATTTCTGAAGGTGGACACCAGAGTGAAGGGCCCAGGGGATGACAGTGAGCAAGTCACCTGCCCATTGGGGCCAGAGTCTCTGTCAGACACACGGATTGAGGCAATGACTGTACCAGGAGGGGCATCTTCTCTGACAGGCAGCGACAACGACGTTACTGAGATATTGGGGACGTTATCATTGGCGTCCAACACTTCCACCAGGACAGTGCAATGACCAATCATTGAGGGAGCTCCTTTGTCGGTTGCATCAACTCTGATTTCATACGAATTAACATCTTCAAAATCCAAATGTCCTTGAATTGAAATTTCCCCTGTATCTGGATTTATATGAAACTTATTTTTAATCACAGGTGGAGCGAGACTGTTGAAAGAGTATAAAATCTCCCGATTGGTGCCCTCGTCTGCATCGGAGGCGTTCAGTCTGATCACTAAGGTTCCGGGGACCGCATTTTCCGTTATCTTCACTTCGTATTCTGATCGTTCGAAAGTGGGGGCATTATCGTTCACATCCAGGACTGTGATGAGCAGTTGCACTGTACCCGTGAGTTCGGGTTTGCCCCCATCTGTGGCTGATAGTATTAAGTGATGCTCAGGAATCTCTTCTCTATCTAGAGTTTTTTTTAACACTAGTTCAACCAATTTACTTTGATCACTTTTTGATTTTACTTCTAGAATGAAGTAATCACTGGCGCTTAGCCTATAACTAAGTAAGGCATTAGAGCCAATATCTGGGTCAGAGGCTCCCTCTACAGGAAACCTTGAGTCCAGCAACCTGAATTCGGGAATAAACAGTTTTTGTTCTTTCACTGGGAACATGGGAGGATTGTCATTGATGTCCTTGATCTCCACCTCCACATGAAAAACCTGCAGAGGCTTGTCCACGATCACCTCCAGGTGAATGCTACAAACCGGGTTTCGGCCGCACAACTCCTCCCGGTCGATCCGAGAATTCACAAACAAAATGCCATTCTGCACATTTACCTCCAAGTAATCCCTACGGTCCTTGGACACAACGCGGAATAACCTGGATACCAGCTCCCCGACCTCCAGACCCAAATCCTGTGCGATGCGTCCCACAAACGTACCGTGTTTCGCTTCTTCCAGCACCGAGTAATGGACCTGACTTCTCCCCACTTCCCAGAATGTGTGGAGCAGAAAGAACAGAAACTGCTGGGCTCCCAAGAAGCTTCTCCAGGAAAACAACATCGCAAACACTCTTCGCTTTATTCCAAAAGAATAGTTCAAATCTCAGAACACAGAAAAAGATGATTGTCCGTTTCCTCCAGTCTTATTCTGCAGCATCCGCCATTGCTTTGCATCATTTAACGACAAAATAGACCCTTTCTTCAACACCCAAAAGACGTTTAGAAAGATTCCGTGGTCTACAGCGACATCATGTGGCTTCAAATTGTAAGTAAAAAAAATTTCTTTGTGAAAGGGTAGCTCATATATTGCCCAGAATTTAATTTTATTTCATAAATTTTTCTCATTTTTCAAACTTTGAGAATTCTTGCAGCACAGTCCGCCCTTTTCTCCATCGAAGAAAAGGATACTAATATTATGACTGCTTCTGTTGCTTTATTATGGACAGGGTGCTTTGGTTTTTTTATGTCTTTAAATTTGTTTTAAATATTCAGAAAGAATGTAACATAATAGGGAAGGAAAATTAGTTCAGTACTTCCTTTTGAGATGTGGAAAACCTTTATGTTTTAGAACACTAAATAGTAAATCTGGTATCTATGAGGAGAACACTGCATGAGAAATTCTCAAGAGTCAGAAGACTTGGGTATGATTCTTGAAAGCTATTTACTGTGGCTCTGAGCAAAATACTTGCCATCTCAAAGTCGGTTTCTTCACAGGGAAAATGATTGTTATGCTAGGGAAATTCCTTTGTAAAATGTAAAGTACTATCACTACCTGAATAATATAATGTAATCTTTACAATATTCAAGATGTATTTTAAGTAATCAGCCAATAAATATTGAGTGTCACTGTGTACCAACTAAGCTAAACTCTATGCTAAGCTAAGCTGCTATGAGGGAGCACACAATCTTCTGAGGGAAACAACATGCTAACAGCTATTTATGAAGAGTTTACATTCAAGATAAATAGAAAATAAGCAACAAAAAGAAAACAATAGAAGAAAGATTTCATGTAGAAGTTGGGGTTCTGGATAAATCCTTCAGGAAGTTAGAGAATCCAAGAGGTAGAGATGAGAAGGGAGAACATTTCACACTTGTAGAGACAACCAGGGGAAATGCCCAGTGCCAAGAGATGAAATGTCTTTTTTGAGGAATATCAAGGAGGCCAGTGTCACTGGATTGCAGAGTATTTGGGTAGGAGGGAGGCTAAAGGATTATGTAAGGTATAAGATGACTAAAAAAGCTGAAGAGCAACTTATTAAGGGCTTTGTATGCTTAACAGAGAGATTAATATTCAATTCTTTGGTAATAGAAAATCACTGGAACATAGGTCAGGCCTTTACTTAAAAAAGATCATTTTACCAGCTTTGTGGAGGATGAGTAAAAGATTTGTGGAAGATAAACCCATCAAGTACATTATTGCATTGCCCAGGCATCAAGTGTGGAAAGCCCCCAAGGATAGTTGCAAGTGTCAGGGAAGACAAAGTGAGAAATATTAGAAATGCAAAATCAACAGCCCTCAACAACAAATTGGATATTGGTGCTGAAAGAGTATGGAGTCAAGAATAACATCTAGATTGGAAGTCTGAGGAATAGTGGTGTACTCAACTCATAGGTAAGTTAGGAAAAGAGAAATGTTTGTGGGGAAAGATAAATACCAATGAAGAACATATCACAGGAGTCGATCTTAAAGTCAGAAAAACATAGATTTGAGTCATACTTATGATACTTATTGACTGGATGTTTCTGGGGATGTAACTTAAACTCCCTGTGCTCCAAGGCAATTCTTTAAAAACCCTTAACCAAAGAAGAAATGCTTATTTGCATAACAGAAGGTTTTCTCTCACAAGAAATTGGTTACCTCCATTATATTACTTGTTGCAATTTTTCTTTTTTAAAAGGTCATATTCTAATTGTGATTTACATCATCGCCAACATCTCTTAGGTTTTTCTTTCTCTAATATATTTTGATTACTAAGCCAAGGAATTAATCTGATTAGTTTTTAGTAGAAACTCTCCTCAAACTCCTTATAATACTTAGAAAAATTTCAGCCTAAATAGAATTCTTATTAATTTCTGTTTATATAAACTATATTAAATCTTCAATGTCTGATTCAAATGCTATCCCCACTGAATTCTTATAGCACATTATACTTCTTTTCAGTCATTTATTTCATAGTCCCTTTTTATAGTTATTTATTGTGTATAGTCATTTATTGTTTACTATGAATGAATGCCCTGTGCTCCCAGGCAACTCTTTAAAGATTCTTAATTGAAGACTAAATGCTAATGTGCCTGAAAAAAGGCATTCTCTCACTGCCCCAGTTACGTTATTGATTGAAATTTTTCCTTTTTAAAAAGATTACATTCTAGTTGTTAATTACAGTCTTCAGCTTTTTTTCATGAATATACTAAAAATGCAACTAAGATTTATTATATGATAGAAATTAGTTAAAGGAGTGTCATGATATGTGCTTTTCCCCTTATTTCAAAGCCCTCCCCTCACTTTTATTCCTTCTAAAAAAATAATAATGAATGAAATGGATTTTACTGATCCCTGCTTCGATGAGATGTCAAACACAAATAATATTTCTGATACCATGCCATTAGTTCAAGCATGTATTGCAGATTCTGAGTCTCAGAGAGTTAAATTTAGTGTTCTCATACATATAACAAACACATTGACAGTTAGTGAAGAAAATTTCTAAATCTGCAATACCCCAACATTATTAACTATCAATATTTCTTCCATACAAATAAAGAATCTTAAGAAATTAAAGAGAATGGGGCAAAGTTGGGAGACATGCAACACAGGAAAAATGGAAATAATAATCATGACTAATCATTAAATACTTATTGACAGCCTAGACTGTTCTCAGCACAAACTGAAATGTGCCTGATGTAGCAAAATATCCAACATCCCTTGACTATCATGGAAAGGAAAAATATCTCAATCAATGTGTGTGTGTGTGTGTGTGTGTGTGTGTGTGTGAGAGAGAGAGAGAGAGAGAGAGAGAGAGAGAGAGAGAGATTAGGTATCAACTTAAATGTAGCCATTTAAATAAAACAATCATCTTAAAAGCAATAAACAAATCTCTTAAAACACTTCTCTTAAAAGCAATAAGATTTCCCATTTTTCCAAAAAAAAATGATTAAAAGTCTTCTTATAAAATTTTATCATTCTGACCAGTAAAATTACTCTTCAAAAATCTTAATGATAGCAAATATTTTCTTGTAAGATGGTTAAATTTACCAATGACAAATATGATGTCACTAAAGTCAAAACTCAGAGCACAAAATGAATGAGAAGAAATATAGCACTGGATTCAAACTAGCTGAAGTAAAATATTTAATATAATTTTTAAAAGAACAATCAGGAGATGTATCAATCAAATCTGAAGTTTCAGGTCTGAAAAAGAAAGATACACTTAATAGTGTAGTGTTGGAAATATGATACTGAAAACTCTAAAATGCAGAAGAAATGAAATAACTTGATTTCGACCAAGGATAGATGACAGACAAGAAATAGATCCTGAAAATAATAATTTATTCAGGTAAAATATTTATTTTTGTCCTTGATATTTCATAGAAGAAACCTAGTCACTGTACTAACAAACCTACTTGTATTAACTTTTCTTAAGGACCTATCTTCTGAAAAGCACTGTAAACAATAATGAAGAAAATAAAAGCTTAGACTATACATTATCCCTGCATGAATGACATTAACTACTTGTGTAATCCTGGGCAAGTAATTTAATCTTGTTTGCCTCAATTTCCTCCTCTGTAAATTGAGCTGGAGAAGAAAATGATAAATCACACCAGTATTTTGCCAAGAAAACACCAAATGGCACTATGAAGAGTCAGACACAACTGAATAACAACAACATGATGAAACGTTAGCCTTTTCCAAAGAGAGAACTGATGGACTCACTATACAGTGAAGTATATTGTCTTCCTTTTTTTTCTTTTTTAATAGAATATCTAAAGAGCAAATGTGTTTTGATTATATATATATTTGAAATAGGTTTTATTTTTCTTGCTTTCACAGTGGTTCAGGAATAAGAACAATGTCAGGAAAGAATTTTAAAATTAAATTAAATTTTAAAAAGAAAAATAAAGTCACGTCTATGATTGTGGAGCCAAGACTTTGAAGGAGAGGCAAACACATTTCTTTTCTGTTTGTTTGGGGGGGGGGGATTGAGAGGCAATTGGGATTAAGTGACTTGTCCAGAGTCACTCAGCTAGTGTTAAGTGTCTGAGACTGGATTTGAAGTCAGGGCCTCCTTACTCCAAGGCCAGAATTCTATATACTATGCCATCTAGCTACCCAGATATATTATCCTAGATGTGAGCTACTCAGGCCCTAATTAGGTGACTTCAATATTTTTTGTTTTATAGCTACATCATAAGCACTTAATAAATGATTGATTGGAGAAGGGAAGTTGTACTTATCCATAATATAATTTTGAGAAAGCTTGTCTGTTCCATTCTACATGAATAAGTTCAATGAATGCTTATGTGAAGATTTTGAAGAGATTAGAAAGTATCCAAAAAAGTTGATAAGCACTTGGTATCTTCCTCTATTTCAGCTATCTAGAGACTCAGTTGCTCAGTACTCTCAAAATGGCATCAGAAACTTTTGGTCCAGTCCAATAATTCTTCCCTTTGTCTTCTTTAATGGCATTTTAACTTTTTTATGCTCCAGAACCTCAGGGACTTTGATAATATAATACAAATGTATTATATACATTATATACAAATATAATACAAATACTCATTCCACTGTCCTTGATGGAGAAGGGTATTAGAGAATTCTGCGGATTTTAACTCCTTTTTATGTCCTTCTTGAACTCTGAGTTTCATTCTTAAATACCATTATGATTATTCGGCTTAGTTGGATCTGTCATCAATCTTTCTGTAAAATTACTCCACTGCTTTTCACTGTTTTATATGCCAATAATGGTAAACTTCCAAAATCCTCTTACACAAGATTTTACAAAGAAGCTTAAATTCTGTGTTGATCTGCTATATCTTATCATAATTCAGAGAGAAAGTGTTTACTTGATCCGAGGCATTTTGGGGGCCATTGTGATCTCATCATTATGTGACTGAATTGCATCAGTAACAGAAAAGCCTATCACTGCCTGCCCATCTTCTGCAGCTACAATCCCTGTTCATACAAATGAGTTTCAACGAGTCCTTTCAACATGTTGGAGACTCTCTTTGATTTCTCCCAACACCTACGGTATATCAATGGAGCACTCTGACTAACTGTCCATGTGTCATCCATTTCTCTTCTCACATTACAAGTCCAATTTTCTCTTTCTGTCATACAATTGACTGATAACTTGAGGGGTCATCACTGGTTATATTTCAGACTGCTCACACGCATAATTCCCCCTTTCATCATCCTTTTGTAATGTTTACCTTTACTTCTTCAGAGGGAGTAGGATTCCAGATTTCACTTTTACTTAGCAATACTAGTAAAATAGTTGAGTTGAAAGGACAGGTCTTTGTTGTTTAAGGAAATTTGCTATCAATAAGTGATTTGCATTTCTCCAGGAGAAATATAGTATCCTCCTCTTTTTCACTTTTAGGAGATGCTTGTTGTCCATCTATATCTTTTTATCCCACATTCATATATCTCAATACCTACGTATCTATCCATTTCTCTATCTCTCTATAACTATATCAACATAGATATAGATAGATATCTTTTTCCTGCCAATTAATATGTAGTTGATTTTATACCTTGGTAGTGTTTTTGGTGGTCACTGTGCTCAGAGCTAGTTCTTTTGGAAAGAAAATTTTCAAGATCTAGCTGCTGTATAATTTACAAATCTTTGATCTGTCTTTCTCCTGATCACATTTTCACACATACTACCTGTATGCTACCCTGTGTATATGTCTATGGGTATTAATAAATTCAGAGTCCATAACAATCAGTTCAATTCACTGACAAATTATGGCAATCATGATAGCAAACCTCACTTTCCCTCATTTATAAAATAGAAATAAAAACAGCACTTACTTCTCAGGATTCTTGGGAGGATAAAATAAAATACTATAAAAAAAATTTTGCAAAGGTTAATGTGATATATAAATGGTAGCTAGCATTGGCATAAAACCCCAGCTTCTTAAATTCAGGGTCACAACCCCATATGAGGTCTCATAACTGAATGTGGGAGTCACAAAATTATCAGTAAATGTTTGGTATGTATACCTAATATATGCACTTTTGAAACAAGGGTCCCAAAAATTTCTTGAGCAAAAAGGCCCTATCAATGGGAAAATTTTAAGAAGTCCTTGCATAGACAATTAGTTTTATGTTTTCTAAATCGTTTTTCATAGTGGCTATGCAATGCCATTAAATGGAAGCAACTAGATAGCTTTAAAGATGATTTTACCATTTTACTTATCCAATAAATGAAATACATACAAGAACAATCAAAATAAGAAATTAAATATGCAGAAGATAAAACTCACACTAAGGATATATATGGCACAAAATGATTATGTAGGCCTCTTTAAAGTAGAGAGATGTAATGAGAACTAGTCAAAAGAAGAATTCTATAGAAATGAGTTACCATATTTCGGGTACAAGTAAGTAAAGGATAAATGAAAAATTTGACCCAAGAAGGGACATACTTAAGAATGTGAAGAAAGGAAAAGATGGGAAATAAAATGAAAGAGGAAAAAAGCATTTCTGAAATCTTAGCAGGTTACTTAAGAAATGTAAGGTATGATTTGAAGAGAGAAAATTAAAATTTTAAGGAAAAAGGAATGAGTCACAACAATCGTGGAACGTCTTGAGGGAAATAGCAATTGCCATCTGAACAAAAATAAAGAGGTATAATCAATAATCACCCACCTTCCCTGAGCTATCCAGGCCAGCTTCCTGCTTCTGGCCTCTTTCTCCAGAAACAGGACACGGAGGGAGGTTAGGGCTGAAGGCCATGAGGTCGTTCTTGGCCGCCCCTTCTCCAGAGCAAACCTGCCGCCGCTGCTGAGAATAAGACCAACTCCCCACTTCACTTGAGCACACCAACGTGGGCTTGCTGGGCCCATAGGAAGCCTGTGGAGGCGAGGAGCACCGAAGTGCCACATACAACAGTAGACTCAGCACCAACAGGCTGGACACTGAGCAGATGGCGATGATCAAATAAACATTCACATCCACTAACGCAGGCTCTTTCCCCATGCCAGCCTTTGCCGAGATCCCGGAAGCCCCTGAAAAAGTCTTTGAGGTCTCTCCATTCTCCACCACTGATACACGCACGGTGGCTGTGGTAGACAGGGCTGGTTCTCCATGATCCTTCACCAGCACCAGCAGCGTCTGCCTCGGCCCATCAGATTCCTCCAGAGCCCGTGTTAGGCTGATCTCGCCAGTGTACAGCCCCACCCGAAAAGGGTTGCGACCGACGCCCAACTCAGGCTGAAGCTCGTAAGACAACCACGCGTTGTAACCGGAATCCGCGTCAACTGCGCGGATCTTGGCCACGACGTGGCCCGCTGTCACCGACTGGGACACCAACTCAGTGGCTGCGACCCCAGCCGCTCCGGACCCTGAGTGAGGGGGCAGAACCACGGGAGGATTGTCGTTTTCGTCGAGAACAAACACCTGCAGGCTCACGTTGCTGCCTAAAGGAGGGAAACCCGCGTCGCGGGCGCTCACCTGGAACTGCAGCAGCTCCAGCTCCTCGTGGTCCAGGGGCTGCAAGGCGTACACTTTCCCGCTCTCCGAGTGCACAGACACATAACTAGACAGTGGACGCTCCCCAACCCTTCTCTCCACCAACGAGTAAGACACCAGCGCGTTCTCTTGCGCGTCCGGGTCCGACGCCGACACTGTGAAGATGTGACTGCCCGGAGGGTTGTTCTCCTTCACAAACACAGTATACACAGGTTGCTCGAAGGCTGGCGCGTTGTCATTCACGTCTTCGATGGCCACAGACACGCTGGCAGTGGTCCAGAGCGCTGGCTTCCCGCCGTCCCTCGCAGTCACCACGAGCTCATAGGCGGGCACGCTCTCGCGATCCACAGAACCCTCCAACACCAGCGAGTAGTAATTTCTGAAGGTGGACACCAGAGTGAAGGGCCCAGGGGATAACAGTGAGCAAGTCACCTGCCCATTGGGACCAGAGTCTCTGTCAGACACACGGATTGAGGCAATGACTGTACCAGGAGGGGCATCTTCTCTGACAGGCAGCGACAACGACGTCACTGAGATATTGGGGACGTTATCATTAGCGTCAGAGACTTCCACCAGGACAGTGCAATGACCAGTCATTGGGGGAGTCCCTTTGTCTTTCGCGTCAACTCGAATTTCATAAGAATTAACATCTTCAAAATCCAAATGTCCTTGAATTGAAATTTCTCCTGTATCTGGATTTATATGAAACTTATCTTTAATCACAGGTGGAGAGAGACTATTGAAAGAGTATAAAATCTCCTGATTGGTGCCCTCATCTGCATCGGAGGCGTTCAATCTAATCACTAAGGTTCCGGGGGCTGCATCTTCCATTATTTTCACTTCGTATTCTGATAGTTCAAAAGTGGGGGCATTATCGTTCACATCCAGGACTGTGATGAGCAGTTGCACCGTGCCCGTGAGTTCGGGTTTGCCCCCATCTGTGGCTGATAGTATTAAGTGATGTTCAGGAACTTCCTCCCTATCTAGCGGTTTTTTAAGCACCAGTTCGACCAATTTACTTTGCTCATTTTTTGATTTTACTTCGAGAATAAAGTAATTATTAATGCTGAGTCTATAAGTAAGTAAGGCATTAGAACCAATATCCGGGTCAGAGGCTCCCTCTAGAGGAAACGTAGAATCGGGCAATCGGGATTCGTAAAGAAACAGTTTTTGTTCCTTCACTGAGAACACGGGTGAATTATCATTAATGTCCTTGATCTCCACCTCCACATGAAAAACTTGCAGAGGCTTGTCTACTATCACCTCTAAATGGATGCTACAAATAGGATTGCGGCTGCACAGCTCCTCCCGGTCGATCCGAGAATTCACAAACAAAATGCCATTCTGCACATTTACCTCCAAATAATCCTTACGGCTCTTAGACACAATCCGGAACATCCTAGACACCAGCTCCCCGACCTCCAGACCCAAGTCCTGCGCGATGCGCCCCACGAACGTACCGTGTTTCGCTTCTTCCGTCACCGAATAATGGATCTGGCCGCTCCCCACTTTCCAAAATGTATGGAGCAGAAAGAAGAATGGAAACTGCTGGGCTCCCAAGCAACCTCTCCGGGAAAACAACATTGCAAACACTCTTTGCTTTATTCCAAAGGATATCTCAAATTTTGGAATACAGGTAAAGATGGGTGTCTGTTTCCTCCAGTCTTATTCTGCAGCATCCGCCATTGCTTTGCATCATTTAACGACAAAATAGAGCCTCCCTCCAAGACCCAAAAGATACGGTTTAGCGACATTGCGTGGTCGACAGCGACATCATGTGGCATCAGTGTGTAAGTTACAATCTTTCTTTACGGTATTTAAAAAAAAAAAAAAAACACAAAACTTGTCCAATATATAATTGGGTTTCATAAAATATTTTTCATTTCTCGAGTTTTGTAAGCTGCTCCAGCACAGCAGCAGTCTTCTCCATAGATGAAAAGGATGCTATCGTTGTGTCTGCTTGTGTTCCTTAATGATGAAGGATATGGTGCATTGATTCTTTTATATTTTTTAATTGGTTTTAAATATTCAGAAACAAATTGATGTAGTAAGGAAAGAAAATAGGCTTTGTACTTCCAGTCATAGAGCACTGAACAGAAATACTGGTATCTATGGGAAAAGGACTACATAAAAAAACTCAGCAGAGAAGTCTTGGGTCTGATTCCTGAAGTTTACTTACTGTGGCTGTAAACAAATCACTTGCTCTCTCAAAGTCGGTTTCTTCACATATAAAATGGAGACAATAATGCTAGCTGGGCAGGAAATGTCTTTGTAAAACTTAAAGTACTACGAGAATGTAAAAAATTTCACCTTGTCTTTAAAATATTAATAATGCTTTTTGAAATTGTCACTAAATTATTAGGTGCCACTGTGTACTAGGCACTAAGCACTTACGTACCTAAGAACTTAGGATAAAAAGAAAGAGAAAACACAGGTCCTGTTTTGAAGTAGCACATACTCTATTGAGAGAGACAACTTGCCAACAACTATTTATGAACAACTTATATTCAAGATAAATTGGAAATAACCAAAACAAAGAAGGCACTGGAATTAAGAAAGATTTGGAAATGTTTCTTGTAGAAGTTAGAGTTTTAGGTAAGTTCTGAGAAAGCTGGAGAATCCAAGAATTGGAGATGAGAAGGGGAGAACATTCCACACTTGTAGTCAACCAGGGAAAATGCTCAGTATCAAGAAATGAAATGTCTTTTTTTTTTTTTTTGAGGAACATCAAGAAGACCTATGTCATTGAATTACAGAATATTTTGGGGTGGAAGATGTTGAAGGGTTATGTAAGGTGTAAAATGTCTAAAAACCATGGAGGCTATTTATCAAGGGCTTTGCAAGCTGAGTAAAGGATTTTATACTGAATTCTGCAGGGAACCATTGGAGCTTATAAAGATGGCATGGTCAGACTTACACTTAAGGAAGATCACTTTGCCAGGTTAATGGAGGATGAATAGAAAAACTTGTGGAAGGCAAATCTATTAAGTAGTCTATTGCAACTATATAACCATGAGGTGATGAGAGCCTGCACAAGAGTGTTTGGAAGTGTCAAAGAAGAAAAGGTCACATATGCTAGAGATATCAAGAAGACAAAATCAACAAATAGGATAATTGGTGCTGAAAGAATGTGGAATCAAGCAAGATATCTAGGTTGCAAGTCTGAGAAATGGTGGTAGTACCCTCAACAGTAATAGGTAAGATAGGAAAGGAGAAGTGTGTTGGGGAAGGAAGATAAATTCCAATGAATAACATATTCCCAGAACCAACGTTGGAGTTAGAAAAACATTGTCTCAAATCATGCATATGATATGTGCTGGCTGTGTATCTCTGGGGCTATAACTTAAACACCCTGTTTTCCCAGCCATAGTTCCTACTGCTTAACAGAAGGCTTTGCCTTACTGAAAGCTGCTTATCTTAGTTATATAGCAGGTTGAAATTTTTCTTTTTAAAAAAGTTATATTTTAATTTCATTCTATAGAGAATTCTGCTTTTTTTTTTGCTTACACAAATCCTATTCATGCTTCAAGGTCTAGTTCAAATGCAATCTCCACTGAATTCTTATAGCACATTATACTTCTTTTTCGCCATATATTTCATAGGCCCTTTGTACTGTTATTTATGAGCCTTATCTCAGTGATTAACTGAGAGCATATAACTTTTTTTTTTATAGTAGGCATTCAGCAAATACTTTCAGAAGATTGAACTGTGATAATTGTTCTAATTCTTCTTTATTGCCTTGAGGGGAGAGTGAAGATTTTAAGATTCTTAGACAATGATAAGTTGTTTCTGGGTGATCTAGAAAATGTTCTGAAGATGACCCAAAGAATTACTAACACAGACTGCCCTAACACTGTGGTAAAATCTAATTTCCTACTACTCAGGGATCTCGTTGTTCTTTCATACTCATAACCTTCAGGAAATCGATTAAGGATTCTTCCTTAAGTTCTTCCTTAAGTCTCTCAGGGAATCAATAAGAAAGTTAAACAAGCATAGCTCTAATGAATGAATCCCTTACTTATTAATTTTCAATAATTTATTGAAGCTAGTTTTCCCCCCTTTATCTCCATCCCCCTATGTCCATTATTGAAATAACAACTATTTACCAAGAATGTTATAACTAAATTTCTATTTTCTTAATGAATATGTTAAAAATTAATTTAATTACAATAGTATCATGTCATCTATCATGAAATTTTATTGTTTTCTCCCTTATTTCAAAGCTACCACCTTTATTCCTTCTAAAGAAAGAAGAAAAACATAATGACTGATGAAATAAGTTTAGTGACTTCTATAAACTGCCAACACATAATATTTCTGATATTACCATGAGTTCAAATGCATATTACAGATTTCAAGTCTTACAGACTCAAATTTAGTGATGATAAAAATTCCATATCCTCAGTATTCCCAATATTATTATTTCTTCCGTATAAATTAAAAATGTTAAGGAATTAGAGAGACCTAGGGAAAATTGAGAGGCATACAAAACATGACAAATGGATAATAATCCTGACCAATCACTAGGTGCTTATTGATAGCCTAGTCTATGCTCAGTACAAATAGAAATATGCCTGATCTGGAAAAAATGGCTAATATCTCTTGACCATCATAAAGAAAATATCTCAGTTAATGAGATGGAGAAAGAAGAAGGATGAAGAAGAAAGGAAGAGGATCAAGAGGAGGAAAAAGAGGAGAGAAAGAGAAACAGAGAAACAGAGAAAGACATAGAGATAGAGACAGAGATTAGGTATCAACTTAAATGTAACCATTTAAATGAAATAATTTCCTTTAAAAACAATAAAATTTTCTACTTTTTTCAAAAAATAATGTCACCATAAATCTTCCTATGAAATTTATCTATTCTGACCAATAAAATTACTCTTCAAAAATCTTAATGATAACAAATATTATATCCACGAAAGATTATTAAATTTACAAAACACCAAAAGAACAAGAGCACAAAATGAATAGGGTAAAATCTCACTGGATTCAAATTAGCTGAAGTAAAGTCTTTAATATCATTTTAAAAAAGAACAATCAGGACATGTATCAAAGCCAAATCTGAAGTTTCAGGTCTGAAGAAGAAAGGTACACATAATAAATAGTATAGTGTTGGAAATGTGATACTAAAAATATAAAATTAAGAAGAAATTAAAGAACATGATTTGAATAATGCCCAAGGATAGATGACAACCAAAAAATAAAACTTGCAATCAGTAGTTTATCCAGGTAAAATATTGATTTTTTATCCTTTATGTTTCATAGAAGAGACCTAGTCACAATACTAACAAATCCACTTTTATTAACTTTTCTTAATTATCTGATTTCTAAAAACTATTGTAAGCAATAATGAAGAGATTTTAAAGCATAATCACTGAGTGCATGGCATTTCCATGACCATTATAACACACAATAATGAAGCTATAATTTAAAGCACATCTTAGAGATAGCAAGATAAATTATTATTGGAGGTCCAAGGAAAAGATGGGAAGTTACATATGGAAACAGGGAAGGCTTCTTGAAAGAGGTGGAGTTTGGTCAGGAATATTAAAGGACTGGGGAAGGGTGGTGATGAACACAAAGTGTTAATCATCAAAACAATGTGTACTGGCCAAGACATAGGGTGGTAGATAAGTGGAATAGATTAGGTCCACAATATATCCTACTAAATGACCACAATGATCTCATGTTTCATAAACTCAAAGATCCAAATTTTGGAGACAGGAATTCCCTATTTGATAAAAATTGCTAGGAAAACTGGGGATCAGTTTGGCAGAAACTACGCATAAAGCAATATTTCAAACCATATACTAAGATAAAGTCAAAATAGATTTATGGTTTAAATATGAAGAGTGATATAATCATAGAGAGAGGCTAATGGGAAGTGTAATGGATAATTGTGATTATATGAAATTAATAAGGTTTTTCACAAACAAAAGCAATGCAGCTAAAATTAGAAAGAAAATAGAAAACTGGGGGAAATTATTTTTATAATGAGTTTTTCTAATAAAGATTGCATTTCTCATAAGGAACAGAGTCAAATTTATTTTTGAAAAAATAATGCCATTCTGCAATTGGTACATGGTTAAAAAACATGGTACTTTTTGAGAAGAATGTAGCAAAACTAATAATAGTTATATAAAATGCTCTAAATCATGACTGATAAAAAGAAATGCAACTAAAACCATCTCTGTGGCACCACCTCACATCTATCAGCCTGGCTAACAAAAAAATCACTAGAGGGAATATGAAAAAAGGTATACTAATGCACTGTGGGCAGAGTTATGAACTGGTTCCACCACTCTAGGAGAACAATTTGGAACTACCAACATGACTTTTAGCATACCCTTTCACTCAGCAACAGGGCTACTAGATTTTCATCTCAAAAAGATCAAAGGAAAAGGAAAAAAGTCTATATATACAAAAATAATTATAGTAGTTCTTTCTTAGTCTAAAGGAATTAGAAACTTAAATAGGAAAATGGCTTAAGAAATTATGGTATGTAAATATTATGGAATATTAGTTTGCTATAAAATGAAGAGAATGGTTATGATGTAAAATGAAGTGAACAAAAGAAAAATAATTATACAGCAACAATTATATTGTCCAGATTATCAGCTTTAATTCTATAACTTTGATTAAGACAATGACCAACTACATTTCCAAAGTTCAGAAATGGTCTCAGACATTTACTCATTGTGTGACCTTGGGCAATTCTCTTAACCCTGTTTGCCTCAGTTCCCTCACCTGTAAACTGCATTAGAAAAGGAAATGGTAAACTACTCTACTATTTTGCCAAGGAAATTACAATTTTTGCCAGGGTGAAGCATCAGAGAGGGTACTTTGGTAGATCCTTTTACCCCTTAGACAGACTGTCATAATAACTGAATAATGCCATTTAGTAACTTTGAAATGTATTTTTCTTGCGCTCAAAATGTGGCATATCATCTAGAGTTCAGGCTCGCAAAAGAATACAAACTCAAAAATTAAATGGATCGGTGATTTCATCAATAATAGAAAAGCCTTTCAATGTTTGCCTATTTTCTGTAACTACCAACCTCTTCACACAAGTTAGTCAAAAAGGATCTGCCCAACATGCTGGAGTCCTTCTTTGATTTCTCCCAACAATTAAGGCATATCAATAGAGCACTCTGACTAATTATCTATCTGTCATCCATTTCTCTTGGCACAAGCCAACATTTGTCACACTTTCTCTCATACAACTCATTGATGACATCCTGTGATCTTCTACAGAAATTATCATTGTTTATATTTTAGACTATTCATACCCATACTTCCCCTTTTCATCACTCTCTGTATGATTTTTACCTTTATTTCTTCAGAGAAAGTGACATTCCAGATTTCATTTTTATTCAGCAACAACAGTATAATATTTGAGTAGAAAGGACAGGCCTTTGCTATTATAGGAAATTTGCGATTAGTAAGTGATTTGCATTTCTCTAGAAAAAATATAATATCCACCTCTTTTTCATTTTTAGGAGATGCTCATTGCTCATCTATATATTTTTTAAATCTCACATCCACTATATATTTTTCCTGACTTTTAAAATGTAGTTGATTTTTTACCACTGTGGCGCCCTTTGGTGTTCTGTGTATCCTATTTCTATGAATTATTTTTGAAAGAAAAAACTGCTATATAATTTACAAATCTTTGGTCTCTCTTATCCTGGACACATTTTCATACATATATGCTACTCTGTATGTATGTTTATGGGTATTAATAAATTCACAATCCACAACAATCAATTCAATTCACTGACAGATTATGGCAATCATGATAGCAAACCTCACTTTCCACATTTATAAAATAGAAATAAAAATAGCACTTACCTCTCAGGATACTTGGAAGGACTATACACTACTATAAAAAAATTTTTGAAAACTTTACTGTGATATATAAATATATAAATACTAGCTAGCATTGGCATAAAACCCAGCTTCTTAAATTGAGGATCACAATCCCATATGGGGTCTCATAACTGAATGTGGGAGTCACAAAATTATGATTTATTATCAGTAAATTTTTGGTATGTATACCTACTTTATATACACCTTTGAAACACGGGTCACAAAAATTTCTTGAGCTATAAGGACCTATCAATGGGAAAAATTTAAGAAGTCCTTGCACAGACAATTAATTTTATGTTTTCTAAATCGTTTTTCACAGTGGCTATGCAATGCCATTAAATGGAAGCAACTAGATAGCTTTAAAGATGATCATCCAAACTATGATTTTACTTATTCAATAAATGAAATACATACAAGAACGATCAAAATAAGAAATTAAATATGCAGAAGATAAAACTCACACTAAGGATATTTATGGTGCAAAATGATTATGTAGGTCTCTTTAAAGTAGAGAGATATAATGAGAACTAGTCAAAAGAAGAATTTTATAAAAATGGGTAACCATGTTTCATATTCTGGTAAGTAAAAGATAAATGAAAATTTTGACCCAAGAAGGGACATACTTAAGAATGTGAAGAAAGGAGAAAATGAAGAAGAAAATAGAAGAGGAAAAAAGCATTCCTGAAATCTTAGCAGGTTGCTTAAGAAATGGCAGGCATGATTTGAAGAGAGAAAAATAAAATTTTAAGGGAAGAGGAATGAATCACAACAATTGTGGACCGTCTTGAAGGAAACAGCAATTGCCATCTAAGCAAAAATAAAGATCAGTAATCACCCACCTTCCCTGAGCTGTCCAGGCCAGCCTCCTGCTTCTGGCCTCTTTCTCCAGAAACAGGACACGGAGGGAGGTTAGGGCTGAAGGCCATGAGGTCGTTCTTGGCCGCCCCTTCTCCAGAGCAAACCTGCCGCCGCTGCTGAGAATAAGACCAACTCCCCACTTCACTTGAGCACACCAACGTGGGCTTGCTGGGCCCATAGGAAGCCTGTGGAGGCGAGGAGCACCGAAGTGCCACATACAACAGTAGACTCAGCACCAACAGGCTGGACACTGAGCAGATGGCGATGATCAAATAAACATTCACATCCACTAACGCAGGCTCTTTCCCCATGCCAGCCTTTGCCGAGATCCCGGAAGCTCCTGAAAAAGTCTTTGAGGTCTGTCCATTCTCCACCACTGATACACGCACGGTGGCTGTGGTAGACAGGGCTGGTTCTCCATGATCCTTCACCAGCACCAGCAGCGTCTGCCTCGGCCCATCAGATTCCTCCAGAGCCCGTGTTAGGCTGATCTCGCCAGTGTACAGCCCCACCCGAAAAGGGTTGCGACCGACGCCCAACTCAGGCTGAAGCTCGTAAGACAACCACGCGTTGTAACCGGAATCCGCGTCAACTGCGCGGATCTTGGCCACGACGTGGCCCGCTGTCACCGACTGGGACACCAACTCAGTGGCTGCGACCCCAGCCGCTCCGGACCCTGAGTGAGGGGGCAGAACCACGGGAGGATTGTCGTTTTCGTCGAGAACAAACACCTGCAGGCTCACGTTGCTGCCTAAAGGAGGGAAGCCCGCGTCGCGGGCGCCCACCTGGAACTGCAGCAGCTCCAGCTCCTCGTGGTCCAGGGGCTGCAAGGCGTACACTTTCCCGCTCTCCGAGTGCACAGACACATAACTAGACAGTGGACGCTCCCCAACCCTTCTCTCCACCAAAGAGTAAGACACCAGCGCGTTCTCTTGCGCGTCCGGGTCCGACGCCGACACTGTGAAGATGTGACTGCCCGGAGGGTTGTTCTCCTTCACAAACACAGTATACACAGGTTGCTCGAAGGCTGGCGCGTTGTCATTCACGTCTTCGATGGCCACAGACACGCTGGCAGTGGTCCAGAGCGCTGGCTTCCCGCCGTCCCTCGCAGTCACCACGAGCTCATAGGCGGGCACGCTCTCGCGATCCACAGAACCCTCCAACACCAGCGAGTAGTAATTTCTGAAGGTGGACACCAGAGTGAAGGGCCCAGGGGATAACAGTGAGCAAGTCACCTGCCCATTGGGGCCAGAGTCTCTGTCAGACACACGGATTGAGGCAATGACTGTACCAGGAGGGGCATCTTCTCTGACAGGCAGCGACAACGACGTTACTGAGATATTAGGAATGTTATCATTGGCGTCTTGGACTTCCACTAGGACCGTGCAATGACCAGTCATTGGGGGAGTCCCTTGATCTGTTGCATCTACTCTAATTTCATACGAATTAACATCTTCAAAATCCAAATGTCCTTGAATTGAAATTTCTCCTGTATCTGGATTTATGTGAAATTTATCTTTAATCACAGGAGAAGCGAGACTATTGAAAGAGTATAAAATCTCCCGATTGGTGCCCTCGTCTGCATCGGAGGCGTTCAGTCTGATCACTAAGGTTCCGGGAACCACATTTTCTATGACCTTCACTTCGTATTGTGATCGTTCAAAAATGGGGGCATTATCGTTCACATCCAGGACTGTGATGAGCAGTTGCACCGTGCCCGTGAGTTCGGGTTTGCCCCCATCTGTGGCTGATAGTATTAAATGATGTTCAGGAACTTCTTCCCTATCTAGTGGTTTTTTAAGCACTAGTTCGACCAATTTACTTTGATCATTCTTTGATTGTATTTCTAGAATGAAGTAATCACTGGCGCTTAGCCTATAACTAAGTAAGGCATTAGAGCCAATATCCGAGTCAGAGGCTCCCTCTAGAGGAAAGGAAGAATCAGGCAATCGGGATTCGTAAAGAAACAGTTTTTGTTCCTTCACTGGGAACACGGGTGAATTGTCATTAATATCTTTGATCTCCACCTCCACATGAAAAACTTGCAGAGGCTTGTCTACTATCACCTCTAAATGGATGCTACAAATAGGATTGCGGCTGCACAGCTCCTCCCGGTCGATCCGAGAATTCACAAACAAAATGCCATTCTGCACATTTACCTCCAAGTAATCCTTACGGCTCTTAGACACAATCCGGAACATCCTAGACACCAGCTCCCCGACCTCCAGACCCAAGTCCTGCGCGATGCGCCCCACGAACGTACCGTGTTTCGCTTCTTCCGCCACCGAATAATGGATCTGGCCGCTCCCCACTTTCCAAAATGTATGGAGCAGAAAGAAGAATGGAAACTGCTGGGCTCCCAAGCAACCTCTCCGGGAAAACAACATTGCAAACACTCTTTGCTTTATTCCAAAGGATATCTCAAATTTTGGAATACAGGTAAAGATGGGTGTCTGTTTCCTCCAGTCTTATTCTGCAGCATCCGCCATTGCTTTGCATCATTTAACGACAAAATAGAGCCTCCCTCCAAGACCCAAAAGATACGGTTTAGCGACATTCCGTGGTCGACAGCGACATCATGTGGCATCAGTGTGTAAGTTACAATCTTTCTTTACGGTATTTAAAAAAAAAAAAAAAAACACAAAACTTGTCCAATATATAATTGGGTTTCATAAAATATTTTTCATTTCTCGAGTTTTGTAAGCTGCTCCAGCACAGCAGCAGTCTTCTCCATAGATGAAAAGGATGCTATCGTTGTGTCTGCTTGTGTTCCTTAACGATGAAGGATATGGTGCATTGATTCTTTTATATTTTTTAATTGGTTTTAAATATTCAGAAACAAATTGATGTAGTAAGGAAAGAAAATGGGCTTTGTACTTCCAGTCATAGAGCACTGAACAGGAATACTGGTATCTATGGGAAAAGGACTACATAAAAAAACTCAGCAGAGAAGTCTTGGGTCTGATTCCTGAAGTTTACTTACTGTGGCTGTGAACAAATCACTTGCTCTCTCAAAGTCGGTTTCTTCACATATAAAATGGAGACAATAATGCTAGCTGGGCAGGAAATGTCTTTGTAAAACTTAAAGTACTACGAGAATGTAAAAAATTTCACCTTGTCTTTAAAATATTAATAATGCTTTTTGAAATTGTCACTAAATTATTAGGTGCCACTGTGTACTAGGCACTAAGCACTTACGTACCTAAGAACTTAGGATAAAAAGAAAGAGAAAACACAGGTCCTGTTTTGAAGTAGCACATACTCTATTGAGAGAGACAACTTGCCAACAACTATTTATGAACAACTTATATTCAAGATAAATTGGAAATAACCAACACAAAGAAGGCACTGGAATTAAGAAAGATTTGGAAATGTTTCTTGTAGAAGTTAGTTCTGAGAAAGCCGGAGAATCCAAGAATTGGAGATGAGGAGGGGAGAACATTCCACACTTGTAGTCAACCAGGGAAAATGCTCAGTATCAAGAAATGAAATGTCTTTTTTTTGAGGAACATCAAGAAGACCTATGTCATTGAATTACAGAGTATTTGGGGGGAAGATGCTGAAGGGTTATGTAAGGTGTAAAATGTCTAAAAACTATAGAGGCTACTTATCAAGAGTTTCGCAAGCTGAGTAAAGGATTTTATACTGAATTCTGCAGGGAACCATTGGAGCTTATTAAGGATGGCATGGTCAGACTTACACTTAAGGAAGATCATTTTGCCAGGTTAATGGAGGATGAGTAGAAAAACTTGTGGAAGGCAAATCTATTAAATAGTCTATTGCAACTATACAACCATGAGGTGATGAGAGCCTGCACAAGAGTGTTTGGAAGTGTCAAAGAAGAAAAGGTCACACATGCTAGAGATATCAAGAAGACAAAATCAACAAATAGGATAATTGGTGCTGAAAGAATGTGGAATCAAGCAAGATATCTAGGTTGCAAGTCTGAGAAATGGTGGTAGTACCCTCAACAGTAATAGGTAAGATAGGAAAGGAGAAGTGTGTTGGGGAAGGAAGATAAATTCCAATGAATAACATATTCCCAGAACCAACGTTGGAGTTAGAAAAACATTGTCTCAAATCATGCATATGATATGTGCTGGCTGTGTATCTCTGGGGATATAATTTAAAGACCCTGTTCTCCCAGCCATAGCTCCTACTGCTTAACAGAAGGCTTTGACTCACTGAAAGGTGCTTATCCTAGGTATATCACAAGTTGCAATTTTTCTTTTTTTAAAAAGTTATATTCTGATTTCATTCTATGGAGAATTCTGCTTTATTTCTGCTTACACAAATTCTATTCATTCTTCAAGATCTAGTTCAAATGCAATCTCCACTGAATTCTTATAGCACACTATACTTCTTTTTGGCCACATATTTCATAATCCCTTTGTTCTGTTATTTATGAATCTTATCTGAGTGATTAGTCTAATTCCTATATATCACTTTGTCAGTAATTTTTGAATGCTCTGTGTTTAGCAAATAACATTTTTTTACAGTAGGCATTTAGCAAATACTTTCAGAAGATTGAACTGTGATAATCATTCTAATACTTCTTTATTGCCTTAAGGGGAGAGATGAAAATTTTAAGATTCTTAGACAATGACAAGTTGTTTCTGGGTGATCTAGAAAATGTTCTGAAGATAACCCAAAGAATAACTAACACGGTCTGCCCTAACACTGTGGCAAAATCTAATTCCCTACTACTCAGGATCTCTTTGCTCTTTGATACTCATAACTTTCAGGAAATCGATTAAGGTCTGTGTTCTTCCTAAAGTTTCTTAGGGAACTAATAAGAAATTTAAATAGGCATGGTTCTAATTAATGAATCACTTACTTTTAATTTTCAGTAATTTATTGAAGCTAGTTTTCCCCTCTTTATCTCCATCCTCCTATGTCCATTATTGTAATAATCACTCTTTACCAAGAATGTTATAACTAAATTTCTATTTTCTTAATGAATGTTAAAAATTAAGTTAATTACAATAGTATCATCTCATCTATCATGAAATTTTATTGTTTTTTCCCTTATTTCAAAGCTACCACCTTTATTCCTTCTAAAGAAAGAAAAACATAATGACTGATGAAATAAGTTCAATGACTTCTATAAACTGCCAACACATGAGTTCAAATACATATTACAGATGCCAAGTTTCACAAAAATTTCCATATTTTCAGTATCTCCAATATTATTATTTCTTCCATACAAATTATATATATATATATTTGCTGAGGCAATTGGGGTTAAGTGACTTGCCCAGAATCACACAGCCAGGAAGTGGTTAAATGTCTGAGACCAGATTTGAACTCAGGTCCTCCTGACTTCAGGGCTGATGCTTTATCCACTGCATCACCTAAATTCCATACAAATACAAAATGTTAAGGAATTAGAGAGACCTGGGAAAAATTGAGAGGCATGCAAAACATGACAAATGGATAATAATCCTGCCCAATCATTAGTTGCTTATTGATAGCCTAGTCTATGCTCAGTACAAATAGATATGTGCCTGATCTGAAAAAAATGGCTAATATCTCTTGACTACCATAAAGAAAATATCTCAATTAATGAGGCAGAGAAAGAAGGATGAGGAAGAAGAGAAAGATGAGCAAGGGAAGGAAAAGGAGGGGAGAGACAGACAGACAGACAGACAGAGACAGAGACAGACAGAAAAACAGAGAGAGAGATGGAGACAGAGACACAGAGAGAGACACAGAGAAACAGAGACAAAGAGATTAGGTATCAATTTAAAAAAAATAAAAATAAAAATAAATTTTAAAAAAGAGATTAGGTATCAACTTAAATGTAACCATTTAAATGAAATAATTTCCTTTAAAAACAATAAAATTTCCTACTTTTTTCAAAAAATAATGTTATATTAAATCTTCCCATGAAATTTGTCTATTCTGACCAATAAAGTTACTCTTCAAAAATCTTAATGATAAAAAATATTATATCCATGAAAGATTATTAAATTTACAAAACACCAAAAAAAAAAAAAGAGCACAAAATGAATAGGAGGGAAATATTCCTGGATTCAAACTAGCTGAAGTAAAGTCCTTAATATCATTTTTAAAAAGAACAATCAGGACATGTATCAAAGCCAAATCTGAAGTTTCAGATCTGAAGAAGAAAGATACATAATAGTGTAGTGTTGGAAATTTGATACTAAAAATATAAAATTGAGAAGAAATTAAAGAACATGATCAGTAGTTTATCCAGTAAAATATTGATTTTTGTCCTTTATATTTCATAGAAGAGATTAGTCACAATACTAACAAATCCACTTTTATTAACTCTTCTTAAATACCTGATTTCTAAACACTGCTGTAAGCAATAATGAAGAGATTTAAAGCATAATCACTGTGTGCATGGCATTTACGTGATCATTATAAAACACAGTAAATGAAGCTATAATTTAAAGCACATCTTGAAGATAGTAAAACAAATTATTATGGGGGGTCCGAGGAAGAGATGGGAAGTTACATATGGAAATAGGAAAGGCTTCTTGAAAGAGGTGGATTTTGGTTAGGAATATCAAAGAACTGAGGAAGAGTAGTGAAAATGAAAGAAGACTACTTAGCAGTAACAGGTTTCAAACTATAACACAAATTGTTAGTCATCAAAACAATGTGTACTGGCCAAGAAATAGGGTGGTAGATAAGTGGATTCCACTATATCTATAAGATAGATTCCACAATATACCCTTCTAAAGGACCACAATGATCTCATGTTTCATAAACCCAAAGATCCAAATTTTGGAGACAAGAATTCCCTATTTGACAAAAATTGCTAGGAAAACTGGAAATCAGTTTGGCAGAAACTATGCATAAAGAAATATTTCAAACCGTATACTAAGATAAAGTCAAAATAGATTTGTGGTTTAAACATAAAGGGTGGTATCATAAGCAAATTAGGGAAGCACAGAAGTTTTGATTTGCCAGAACTGTGGATAAGAAAACAATTTATTACCAAGAGAGAGAAGATCATGGGAAGTGTAATGGATAATTATGATTATATGAAATTAACAAGGTTTTGCACAAACAAAACCAATGCAGCTAAAATTAGAAAGAAAACAGAAAACTGGGGGAAATTCTTTTCACAATAAGTTTTCCTGATAAAGACTGCATTTCTTATAAGAAATTGAGTCAAATTTATTTTTAAAAAAATAATGCTATTCTCCAACGGTTAAAGAATATGAACTGGTACTTTCTGAGAAAAAAAAGATCAAAACTAATAATAGTTACATAAAATGCTCTATATCACGATTGATAAAGACAAATGCAACTAAAATCACTTCTGTGGCACCACCTCACATCTATCAGATTGGCTAATAAAAAAAAATCACTAGAGGGGATGTGAAAAAAAACGGTATACTAATGCACTGTGAGTGGAGTTATGAACTAGTCCCACCACTCTGGGGGAACAACTTGGAACCATCAATAAATAGTTTTTTGCATAAACTTTCACCCATATGGCACCCATATTCAGCTACTAGATCTTCATACCCAAAAAGGCAAAGGCAAAGGAAAAAGGTCTATATATACAAAAATAATTATAGCAGCTCTTTCTTAGTCTAAAGGAACTGGAAACTTAAATAGGAAAATGGTTTAAGAAATTATGATATGTAAATATGATGGAATATTAATTTGCTATAAAATGAAGGGAATGGTTATGATGTAAAATGAAGTGAACAAAATGAAGAAAAATAATTATACAGCAACAATTATGTTGTCCAGATTATCAGCTTTAATTCTATAACTTTAATTAAGACAATGACCAACTACATTTCCAAAGGCTTCACTACATGGTGCAACAGTAGGTCAGGCCTGAAGTCAAGAAGACCTAACTTGAGAGATGAATGCCTCAGACATTTACTCATTGTGTGACCTTGGACAAATCTCTTAACTCTGTTTGCTTCAGTTTCCTCATCTCTAAACTGAGTTAGAAAAGGAAATGGTAAACTACTCTACTATTTTGCTAAGAAAATTACAAATTTTGCCATGGTTAAGTATCAGAGAGGGTACTTTGATAGATTCCTTTACCTATTAGACAGACTGTCATAATAACTGAATAATGCCATTTAATAACTTTGAAACATATTTTTGTTGTGCTCAAAATGTGGCATATCATCAAGAGTTCAGGCTCCCAAAAGAATACAAATTCAAAAATTAAATGGTTCTATGATTTCATCAATAACAGAAGAACCTATCAATGTTTGCCCATTTTCTGTAACTACCAATCTCTTCACACAAGTTAGTCAAAAAGGATCTGCCCAACCTGCGGGAGCCCTTCTTTGATTTCTCCAATAATTAAGGCATATCAACAGAGCACTCTGACTAACTATCCATCTGTCATCCATTTCTCTTGGCACATGTCAGGTCTTGGCACACTTTCATAAAACTCATTGATGACATCCTGTGATCTTCTACAGAAGTTATCATTGTTTATATTTCAGACTACTCATACCCATAGTTCCCCTTTGCATCACTCTCCATATAATTTTAACCATTATGTCTTCAGAGGAAGTGGCATTCCAGGTTTCACTTTTATTCAGCAACATTAGTAAAATATTTGAGTAGAAAGGACAGGCTTTTGCTATTATAGAAAGTTTGCTATTAGTAAGTGATTTACATTTCACTAGCAGAAATATAATATCCACCTTTTTTTTCACTTTTAGGTGATGCTTGTTCTCCATTCATATCTTTTTATCATACATCCATTATATTTTTTTTTCCTGACTGTTAAAATGTAGTTGATTTTATACCTCGGTGGTGTTTTTGATGTTCACAGTATCCAGTTTCTATGAATTATTTTTGGAAAAAAAAGCTGCTATATAATTTGAAAATCTTGGGCTTTTTTTCTCCTGACCACATTTTCACACATATATGCTATCCTATATGTTTGTCTATGGATATTAATAAATTCAGAGTCCACAACAATTAATTCAATTCACTGACAGATTATGGCAATCATTATAGCAAACATCACTTTCCACATTTATAAAATAGAAATAAAAATAGCACTTACCTCTCAGGATACTTGGGAGGATAAAATACAATACTATTTTTAAAAAATTTTGAAAACCTTAATATGATATATAAATGTTAGCTAGCATTGGCATAAAAACCAACTTTTTAAATTGAGGATCACAACCCCATATGGGGTCTGATAACTGAATGTGGGAGTCACAAAATTATGATTTATTATCAGTAAATATTTGGTATGTATACCTACTTTACATTCACCTTTGAAATACGGATCACAAAAATTTCTTGAGCAAAAAGGCCCTATTAATGGGAAAAATTTAAAAAGTCCTTGCACAGACAATTAATTTTATGTTTTCTAAATCGTTTTTCATAGTGGCTATGCAATGCCATTAAATGGAAGCAACTAGATAACTTTAAAGATGATTTTACCATTTTACTTATCCAATAAATGAAATACATACAAGAACGATCAAAATAAGAAATTAAATATGCAGAAGATAAAACTCACACTAAGGATATATATGACACAAAATGATTATGTAGGCCTCTTTAAAGTAGAGGGATATAATGAAAACTAGTCAAAAGAAGAATTTTATAGAAATGGGTAACCATTTTTCATATTCTGGTAAGTAAAAGATAAATGAAAATTTTGACCCAAGAAGGGACATACTTAAGAATGTGAAGAAAGGAGAAAATGAAGAAGAAAATAGAAGAGGAAAAAAGCATTCCTGAAATCTTAGCAGGTTGCTTAAGAAATGGCAGGCATGATTTGAAGAGAGAAAAATAAAATTTTAAGGGAAGAGAAATGAATCACAACAATTGTGGACCGTCTTGAAGGAAACAGCAATTGCCATCTAAGCAAAAATAAAGATCAGTAATCACCCACCTTCCCTGAGCTGTCCAGGCCAGCCTCCTGCTTCTGGCCTCTTTCTCCAGAAACAGGACACGGAGGGAGGTTAGGGCTGAAGGCCATGAGGTCGTTCTTGGCCGCCCCTTCTCCAGAGCAAACCTGCCGCCGCTGCTGAGAATAAGACCAACTCCCCACTTCACTTGAGCACACCAACGTGGGCTTGCTGGGCCCATAGGAAGCCTGTGGAGGCGAGGAGCACCGAAGTGCCACATACAACAGTAGACTCAGTACCAACAGGCTGGACACTGAGCAGATGGCGATGATCAAATAAACATTCACATCCACTAACGCAGGCTCTTTCCCCATGCCAGCTTTTGCCGAGATTCCGGAAGCCCCTGAAAAAGTCTTTGAGGTCTGTCCATTCTCCACCACTGATACACGCACGGTGGCTGTGGTAGACAGGGCTGGTTCTCCATGATCTTTCACCAGCACCAGCAGCGTCTGCCTCGGCCCATCAGATTCCTCCAGAGCCCGTGTTAGGCTGATCTCGCCAGTGTACAGCCCCACCCGAAAAGGGTTGCGACCGACGCCCAACTCAGGCTGAAGCTCGTAAGACAACCACGCGTTGTAACCGGAATCCGCGTCAACTGCGCGGATCTTGGCCACGACGTGGCCCGCTGTCACCGACTGGGACACCAACTCCGTGGCTGCGACCCCAGCCGCTCCGGACCCTGAGTGAGGGGGCAGAACCACGGGAGGATTGTCGTTTTCGTCGAGAACAAACACCTGCAGGCTCACGTTGCTGCCTAAAGGAGGGAAGCCCGCGTCCCGGGCGCTCACCTGGAACTGCAGCAGCTCCAGCTCCTCGTGGTCCAGGGGCTGCAAGGCGTACACTTTCCCGCTCTCCGAGTGCACAGACACATAACTAGACAGTGGACGCTCCCCAACCCTTCTCTCCACCAAAGAGTAAGACACCAGCGCGTTCTCTTGCGCGTCCGGGTCCGACGCCGACACTGTGAAGATGTGATGTCCCGGAGGGTTGTTCTCCTTCACAAACACAGTATACACAGGTTGCTCGAAGGCAGGCGCGTTGTCATTCACGTCTTCGATGGCCACAGACACGCTGGCAGTGGTCCAGAGAGCTGGCTTCCCGCCGTCCCTCGCAGTCACCACGAGCTCATAGGCGGGCACGCTCTCGCGATCCACAGAACCCTCCAACACCAGCGAGTAGTAATTTCTGAAGGTGGACACCAGAGTGAAGGGCCCAGGGGATGACAGTGAGCAAGTCACCTGCCCATTGGGACCAGAGTCTCTGTCAGACACACGGATTGAGGCAATGACTGTACCAGGAGGGGCATCTTCTCTGACAGGCAGCGACAACGACGTTACTGAGATATTAGGGACGTTATCATTGGCGTCCAAGATTTCCACCAGGATCGTACAATGACCAATAAATAAAGGAGTTCCTTTATCTGTTGCATCAACTCTAATTTCATACGAATTAACATCTTCAAAATCCAAGTGTCCTTGAATTGAAATTTCTCCTGTATCTGGATTTATGTGAAACTTATCTTTAATCACAGGTGGAGTGAGACTGTTGAAAGAGTATAAAATCTCCCGATTGGTGCCCTCGTCTGCATCGGAGGCGTTCAGTCTGATCACTAAGGTTCCGGGGACCGCATTTTCCATTATCTTCACTTCGTATTCTGATCGTTCGAAAGTGGGGGCATTATCGTTCACATCCAGGACTGTGATGAGCAGCTGTACTGTGCCCGTGAGTTCGGGTTTGCCCCCATCTGTGGCTGATAGTATTAAATGATGTTCGGGAACTTCCTCTCTATCTAGTGGTTTTTTAAGCACCAGTTCGACCAATTTACTTTGATCATTCTTTGATTTTATTTCTAGAATGAAGTAATCACTGGCGCTAAGCCTGTAACTAAGTAAGGCATTAGAGCCAATATCCGAGTCTGAGGCTCCCTCTAGAGGAAACCTTGAATCAGGCAACCTGGATTCGGGAATAAACAATTTTTGTTCCTTCACTGGAAATATAGGAGGGTTGTCATTGATGTCCTTGATCTCCACCTCCACATGAAAAACCTGCAGAGGCTTGTCCACGATCACCTCTAAATGGATGCTACAAACAGGATTGCGGCTGCACAGCTCCTCCCGGTCGATCCGAGAATTCACAAACAAAATGCCATTCTGCACATTTACCTCCAAGTAATCCCTGCGGCCTTTGGACACAATCCGGAACAGCCTTGACACCAACTCCCCGACCTCCAGACCGAGATCTTGCGCGATGCGCCCCACGAACGTACCGTGTTTCGCTTCTTCCGGCACCGAATAATGGATCTGGCCGCTCCCCACCTCCCAGGATGTGTGGAGCAGAAAGAAGAGCAGCAACTGCTGGGCTCCACAGTCTCCTCCCCAGGAAAACACCATCGCAAACCACTCTGCTATACTCCAAAGGATAGCTCAAATCTTGGAATACAGTTAAAAATAGGTGTCCGTTTCTTCCAGACTCATTCTGCAGCATCCGCCATTGCTTTGCATCATTTAACTACAAAATAGAGCCTTCCCCCAACACCCTAAAAGGGAGTGCTAGTGATATTCCGTGGTAGACAGCGACATCATGTGGCACGAAAGCGTAAGTAAAAATGATCTTTATGCTGTAAAAAAAAAAAAAAAAAAAAAAAAAAAAAAAAAGCAGCTCCTATATTGCCCAGCATTTAATTTTGTTTCGTAAATATTTTTTCATATTTCTCGTTTTGCGAATTTTATCAGCATATAACAAGTTTTCTTCGTCGAAGGAAAGGATTCAAGCACTGCGATTGCTTCTGCTGCTTCATAATGAACGAAATGGTGCTTTAGTTCTTTTAAGTCTTTAAATTGGTTTTAAATATTCAGGAACAAGTTAATATAGTAAGGAAAGAAAATGAATTTCCTTTTGAAGAGGTGGAACGCCGGCATGTTTAAAAATGCTAAACAGGAACTCTGGACGAGTACTGGATGTGACAGTCAGAAAAGTCAGAAGCCTTGAGGCTACTTACTGGGCCCTCTCAGTGTCAGTTCTTCACATGGAAAATAGTTGGGCAAGGAAATCACTTTGTAGACCTTAAAGTACTATAAGAATGCGAATAATATCAGCTTGCATTTAAAAATATTTGTGATGCATTTTTAAATTGTCAATAAATATTAAGTGCCACTCTGTGCCTAGTACTAGGCACTAGGTATCTAAGCAATTAAGATACAAAGAAAGAAAAAAACACAAGCTCTGCTTTGAAGGAGCACACTGTCTTTTGGGGGAGACTACTTGCCAACAGTACTTATGAATAGTTTATATTCAAAATAAATTGGAAACAGCCAACAAAAGGAAGGCACTAGAATTAAGAAAGATTTGGAAAGGTTTTTTCTAAAAGTTGGGATTTTAGGTAGGAAATACAGGAAACCAGAGAATCCAAGAGGTGGATATGAGAAGAGAAAGCATTTCACATTTATAGGACAACTAGGGAAAATGCCCAGAGCCAAAGGAATGTCTAGTTTGAGGAACAGAAGAGGCCAATGTCACTAGATTACAGAGGCATTGGATGGGAGGAGGGCTGAAGGTTGTGTAAAGTGTAAGATGATTAGAAAGGTATAGAGGCACCATATCAAGGATTTTGTATGCTAAACAGAGATTTTATGCTTAATTCTGAAGGTAATAGGGAACCATTGGAGCTTATTAAGCCGTGACATGATCAGATCTATATTTAAGGAAAATGACTTTGCCAACTGAGTGAAGGATGAGTAAAAAGACTAAAAAAAAACTGCAGAACTATCAATAAGACTATTGCAATTATCCAAGCATGAAATGGGGGCTTGTATTAGGGTAGTTTCATCACATCGTCTCACATAAAATTTTTAAACTTTCCCTCTTTTTTCAAATCCTCTCACTCTTATTGCTTCTAAATAAAGGAAAAAAATATTACTATAGAGAAATTATATTAAGTGACTACTGCTTCTATGACTGCTAGTCTTAACAAATAATATTTCTGTTATAATGCCATAAGTACAAACATGTATTGAGGATTCTAATTTAGCGTTCTCATAAAATTAATAGAGTTGGCAAAAGCACTGGCAATTGATGAAGAAAACCCATATACCTCCAATATCCTTAGTATTATTCAGCATTAATATTTCTTCCATTCAAATAGGGAACCTTAAGAATTAGAGATGTCTATGGAAAGTAAAGAGATATGCAACACAATGGGAATGGATAAGATAATTGTGATTAATCATTAGATGCTTTTTGACAGCCTCATTTGTGCTTAGCACAAACAGAAATATGCCCTATCTAGTAAAATGGCCAAGATACCTTAACCATCATGGAGAAAATTAATTGAAATATTTCAATTAATTCCTTTTAAAAGGAGAGCGATTGGGTATCAATTGAAATATAACTATTTAAACAAACAATTCCTATAAAAACTTTTTTTTATTTTTTGTTAGAGATTAAATTTACAAATGACAAAAATGATGCTACCACAGTCAAAACTAAGAGCACAAAATGAATGAGAAGAAATCTGGTACTGGATTCAAACTAGCTGAAGTGAAGTACTTAATAGGATTTTTAAAAGAACAATCAAAAGACGGATCAAAGCCAGATCTCAAGTTTCAGGTCTGAAAAAGAAAAGTAAAAGTAGACATAATACTGGAAATTGTATAATGAAAATCTAAGTTAAAAAAAAACATGATTTCAATTCCTAAGGATAGATGACAACTAAGAAATAGATCCTGCAAACAATAGTTTATCCAGATGACATATTTATTTTGTCCATATTTTCATAGAAGAAAACTAGTCATTGTACTAAGAAATTCACTTTTATCAACTTTTCTTAATTACCCTCTTTCTAAAAAAAAAAAAACATCTTGTAAGTAATAATGAAGAGATTTACAACTTAGACCAGACATCATCCCTGTGTGCATGGCATTTAGGGATCACTATAATACACAGAAAATGAAGATATCTTTTAAAGGACATTTTGGAGATAGAAAGACAAATTGTTATTGGAAGTTAGGATGAAAGATGGAAACTTACATATGGAAATAGAGAAGCCTTTTTGAAAGAGCTAGGTTTTGGTCAAGACTATCAAGGACATCAGTAGTCAAAAAAGGTGATGGATGGAAGACTACCTGGATTTCAAACTATATCACTAAAGTGGTAATCATCAAAATAATGTGGTACTGGCTAAGAAAGAGGGTGGTAGATCAGTGGAATAGCTTAGGTCCACCATATACACTAAATGACCACAGTTATCTATTATCTTATAAACCCAAAGACACAAGCTTTGGGGTAAGAATTCCCGATTTGACAAAAATTGCTGGGAAAACTGAAAAGCAATGTGGCAGAATCTAGGCATAAAGCAATATCTCAAACTAAGGTAAAGTCAAAATGGGTATATGATTTAGACATAAAGGATGATATGATAAGCAAATTAAGGAAACGGCATATTTTTTCTATTATATCTATGGGTAAGGATACAGTTTATGACTGAACAAGAGAGAGAAGGAGAAGGATCACGAAAAGCATAACAGATAATGTGAGATAATATGAAATTTAAAAGTTTTTGTTTAAACAAAACCAATGCAGCCAAAACTAGAAAGAAAGCAGGAATCTGAGGAGAAATTTTTACAGAGAGTTTCTCTGAAAAAGGTCTCATTTCTCAGATATATAGGAAACAGTGACATTTTTTTTAATTGAGTCATTTTCCAATTGATAAATGGTCAAAGGGTATGAACCAATAGTTTTCAGAAAAAGAAATCAAAGCTATAATCACCTAAAAAATTCTTTATTGATTAAAGAAATGTAAATTAAATTAATGCTGAGGTACTATATCGATTGACTTATATGCCTCAAAAGAAAAATGACAGGGGATGGAGAAGTGTAGAAAAATAGGTAAAATAATGCAGTATTAATACAGTTTTAAATTGGTCCAGTCATTCTAGGGAAAATTTTGAAACTGTGACCAAAGGTTAATAAACTTTGCATACCCTTTAACCCAGAAATATTACTAGTCTGTATCCCAAAGAGATAAAAGAAAAAGGGAAAATATCTATACATACAAAAATATTTATATCAGTTCTTTTTGCAGTGGAAAAAATTGGAAATTGAAAGAATGCCCACTGAGGTATGGCTGAACAAGATGTAGTATGTAATGGTGAGACAGTACTATTGTGCTATAAGAAATTATGAAGATGATAGCTTCAGAAAAACCCAGGAATGAACAAAACTAAGAAATAACTGTACAGCAATACCATAATGATGATCAATTATGAAATTCTTAGTTACCCTCATCAGTACAATGATCAAACACAATTCTAAAGGATTAATGATGAAAAATAATATATACCTCCAGAAAGAGAATCCATGAACTCTGAGGGCAAATTGAAGTATAATTTTACACTTTTTTCATTTTTTTAAACCTTTTTTGCAACATTGCTCATTTGAAACTAGATTTTTCATTATTTTGTATATATAATTTATGTCATATTGTTTCCCTTCTCATTGGGTGGAAGTAGGACTGAAGGGAAAGAGAATTTGGAACTCAAAATTATGAAAAATCAATTAAAATCAATACTGAAAAAAAAGAAAGAAAAGGGTGACTTTCTATTGATTAGTATTTCAACAGCCGAATAGGGAAAGGAAAGATATTTCAGGGATTATTTAATTTTTAAATAATCCAATACTGAAATGAAATTTCATTGGTAGCAAAAATTAGAGGTTAAAGCAATGTGGATATCTCTAATTTTTTTTAAAAAGGAATTTGGATATATGGAGTCATTTAATAAATATTTGAATCAATAGAACGTAAAAGATATTCTCAAGGGTAGAAACTCACTTTCCCGACGTTCTGCCCGTGTTCTGTCTGTTCTCCTTCTTGAGAACCTGGACATGGTGGAAGATTCGGACTGAAAGCCATGAGGTCGTTCTTGGCAGCGCCCTCCCCTGAGCAAATCTTCTGTCTTTGCTGATGGGAATAAGACCAGCTCCTTACAGTGTTTGAACACACGTCAGTCGACTTCCCAGGCTCATTAAAACCCTGTGGGGGCGAAGAGCACCGAAGTGCCACATATAGCAGCAGACTCAATACCAACAGACTGGATACCGAGCAGATGGCAATGATCAGATATACATTCACATCTACCAGTGTCTTCTGCCCTATGCCAGTCTTTGCTAGCTCCTTGAAAGCCAAAGACGGACCTTTAAACTTCTGCCCAGTCTCCACAAGTGATACAGTCACTGTTGCAGTAGCCTTCAAAGAAGGCTCTCCATGATCTTTCACCAGTACAAGGAGTGTCTGCCGAGGCCCATCAGATTCCTCCAGAGCCCGTGTTAGGCTGATCTCGCCAGTGTACAGCCCCACCCGAAAAGGGTTGCGACCGACGCCCAACTCAGGCTGAAGCTCGTAAGACAACCACGCGTTGTAACCGGAATCCGCGTCAACTGCGCGGATCTTGGCCACGACGTGGCCCGCTGTCACCGACTGGGACACCAACTCCGTGGCTGCGACCCCAGCCGCTCCGGACCCTGAGTGAGGGGGCAGAACCACGGGAGGATTGTCGTTTTCGTCGAGAACAAACACCTGCAGGCTCACGTTGCTGCCTAAAGGAGGGAAGCCCGCGTCCCGGGCGCTCACCTGGAACTGCAGCAGCTCCAGCTCCTCGTGGTCCAGGGGCTGCAAGGCGTACACTTTCCCGCTCTCCGAGTGCACAGACACATAACTAGACAGTGGACGCTCCCCAACCCTTCTCTCCACCAAAGAGTAAGACACCAGCGCGTTCTCTTGCGCGTCCGGGTCCGACGCCGACACTGTGAAGATGTGACTGCCCGGCGGGTTGTTCTCCTTCACAAACACAGTATACACAGGTTGCTCGAAGGCTGGCGCGTTGTCATTCACGTCTTCGATGGCCACAGACACGCTGGCAGTGGTCCAGAGCGCTGGCTTCCCGCCGTCCCTCGCAGTCACCACGAGCTCATAGGCGGGCACGCTCTCGCGATCCACAGAACCCTCCAACACCAGCGAGTAGTAATTTCTGAAGGTGGACACCAGAGTGAAGGGCCCAGGGGATGACAGTGAGCAAGTCACCTGCCCATTGGGGCCAGAGTCTCTGTCAGACACACGGATTGAGGCAATGACTGTACCAGGAGGGGCATCTTCTCTGACAGGCAGCGACAACGACGTTACTGAGATATTAGGAATGTTATCATTGGCGTCCTGGACTTCCACTAGGACCGTGCTATGACCAGTAATTGGGGGACTCCCTTTGTCTGTTGCATCAACTCTAATTTCATACGAATTAACATCTTCAAAATCCAAATGTCCTTGAATTGAAATTTCTCCTGTATCTGGATTTATGTGAAACTTATCTTTAATCACAGGTGGAGCGAGACTGTTGAAAGAGTATAAAATCTCCCGATTGGTGCCCTCGTCTGCATCGGAGGCGTTCAGTCTGATCACTAAGGTTCCGGGGACCGCATTTTCCATTATCTTCACTTCGTATTCTGATCGTTCGAAAGTGGGGGCATTATCGTTCACATCCAGGACTGTGATGAGCAGCTGTACTGTGCCCGTGAGTTCGGGTTTGCCCCCATCTGTGGCTGATAGTATTAAATGATGTTCAGGAACTTCCTCTCTATCTAGTGGTTTTTTAAGCACCAGTTCGACCAATTTATTTTGATCATTCTTTGATTTTATTTCTAGAATGAAGTAATCACTGGCGCTAAGCCTGTAACTAAGTAAGGCATTAGAGCCAATATCCGAGTCTGAGGCTCCCTCTAGAGGATACCTTGAATCAGGCAACCTGGATTCGGAAATAAACAATTTTTGTTCCTTCACTGGAAATATAGGAGGGTTGTCATTGATGTCCTTGATCTCCACCTCCACATGAAAAACCTGCAGAGGCTTGTCCACGATCACCTCTAAATGGATGCTACAAACAGGATTGCGGCTGCACAGCTCCTCCCGGTCGATCCGAGAATTCACAAACAAAATGCCATTCTGCACATTTACCTCCAAGTAATCCCTGCGGCCTTTGGACACAATCCGGAACAGCCTTGACACCAACTCCCCGACCTCCAGACCGAGATCTTGCGCGATGCGCCCCACGAACGTACCGTGTTTCGCTTCTTCCGGCACCGAATAATGGATCTGGCCGCTCCCCACCTCCCAAGATGTGTGGAGCAGAAAGAAGAGCAGCAACTGCTGGGCTCCACAGTCTCCTCCCCAGGAAAACACCATCGCAAACCACTCTGCTATACTCCAAAGGATAGCTCAAATCTTGGAATACAGTTAAAAATAGGTGTCCGTTTCTTCCAGTCTCATTCTGCAGCATCCGCCATTGCTTTGCATCATTTAACTACAAAATAGAGCCTTCCCCCAACACCCTAAAAGGGAGTGCTAGTGATATTCCGTGGTAGACAGCGACATCATGTGGCACGAAAGCGTAAGTAAAAATGATCTTTATGCTGTTAAAAAAAAAAAAAAAAAAAAAAAAAAGCAGCTCCCATATTGCCCAGCATTTAATTTTGTTTCGTAAATATTTTTTCATATTTCTCGTTTTGCGAATTTTATCAGCATATAACAAGTTTTCTTCGTCGAAGGAAAGGATTCAAGCACTGCGATTGCTTCTGCTGCTTCATAATGAACGAAATGGTGCTTTAGTTCTTTTAAGTCTTTAAATTGGTTTTAAATATTCAGGAACAAGTTAATATAGTAAGGAAAGAAAATGAATTTCCTTTTGAAGAGGTGGAACGCCGGCATGTTTAAAAATGCTAAACAGGAACTCTGGACGAGTACTGGATGTGACAGTCAGAAAAGTCAGAAGCCTTGAGGCTACTTACTGGGCCCTCTCAGTGTCAATTCTTCACATGGAAAATAGTTGGGCAAGGAAATCACTTTGTAGACCTTAAAGTACTATAAGAATGCGAATAATATCAGCTTGCATTTAAAAATATTTGTGATGCATTTTTAAATTGTCAATAAATATTAAGTGCCACTCTGTGCCTAGTACTAGGCACTAGGTATCTAAGCAATTAAGATACAAAGAAAGAAAAAAACACAAGCTCTGCTTTGAAGGAGCACACTGTCTTTTGGGGGAGACTACTTGCCAACAGTACTTATGAATAGTTTATATTCAAAATAAATTGGAAACAGCCAACAAAAGGAAGGCACTAGAATTAAGAAAGATTTGGAAAGGTTTTTTCTAAAAGTTGGGATTTTAGGTAGGAAATACAGGAAACCAGAGAATCCAAGAGGTGGATATGAGAAGAGAAAGCATTTCACATTTATAGGACAACTAGGGAAAATGCCCAGAGCCAAAGGAATGTCTAGTTTGAGGAACAGAAGAGGCCAATGTCACTAGATTACAGAGGCATTGGATGGGAGGAGGGCTGAAGGTTGTGTAAAGTGTAAGATGATTAGAAAGGTATAGAGGCATCATATCAAGGATTTTGTATGCTAAACAGAGATTTTACGTTTAATTCTGAAGGTAATAGGGAACCATTGAAGCTTATTAAGGGTGACATGATCAGATCTTTATCAACTGAGTGAAGGATGAGTTAAAAGACTAAAAAAAACTGCAGAACTATCAATAAGACTATTGCAGTTATCTAAGCATGAAATGGGGGCTTGTATTAGGGTAGTTTCATCACATCGTCTCACATAAAATTTTAAAACTTTCCCTCTTTTTTCAAATCCTCTCACTCTTATTGCTTCTAAATAAAGAAAAAAATATTACTATAGAGAAATTATATTAAGTGACTACTGCTTCTATGACTGCTAGTCTTAACAAATAATATTTCTGTTATAATGCCATAAGTACAAACATGTATTGAGGATTCTGATTTAGCGTTCTCATAAAATTAACAGAGTTGGCAAAAGCACTGGCAATTGATGAAGAAAACCCATATACCTCCAATATCCTTAGTACTATTCAGCATTAATATTTCTTCCATCCAAATAGAGAACCTTAAGAATTAGAGATGTCTATGAAAAGTAAAGAGATATGCAACACAATGGGAATGGATAAGATAATCGTGATTAATCATTAGATGCTTTTTGACAGCCTCGTTTGTGCTTAGCACAAACAGAAATATGCCCTATCTAGTAAAATGGCTAAGATACCTTAACCATCATGGAGAAAATTAATTGAAATATTTCAATTAATTCCTTTTTAAAAGGAGAGCGATTGGGTATCAATTATAACTATTTAAACAAGCAATTCCTATAAAAAACTTTTTTTTATTTTTTGTTAGAGATTAAATTTACAAATGACAAAAATGATGCTACCACAGTCAAAACTAAGAGCACAAAATGAATGAGAAGAAATCTGGTACTAGATTCAAACTAGCTGAAGTGAAGTACTTAATAGGATTTTTAAAAGAACAATCAAAAGACGGATCAAAGCCAGATCTCAAGTTTCAGGTCTGAAAAAGAAAAGTAAAAGTAGACATAATACTGGAAATTGTATAATGAAAATCTAAGTTAAAAAAAAAAAAAAAAACATGATTTCAATTCCTAAGGATAGATGACAACTAAGAAATAGATCCTGCAAACAATAGTTTATCCAGATGACATATTTATTTTGTCCATATTTTCATAGAAGAAAACTAGTCATTGTACTAAGAAATTCACTTTTATCAACTTTTCTTAATTACCTCTTTCTAAAAAAAAAAACATCTTGTAAGTAATAATGAAGAGATTTACAACTTAGACCAGACATCATCCCTGTGTGCATGGCATTTAGGGATCACTATAATACACAGAAAATGAAGATATCTTTTAAAGGACATTTTGGAGATAGAAAGACAAATTGTTATTGGAAGTTAGGATGAAAGATGGAAACTTACATATGGAAATAGAGAAGCCTTTTTGAAAGAGCTAGGTTTTGGTCAAGACTATCAAGGACATCAGTAGTCAAAAAAGGTGATGGATGGAAGACCACCTAAATTTCAAACTATATCACTAAAGTGGTAATCATCAAAATAATGTGGTACTGGCTAAGAAAGAGGGTGGTAGATCAGTGGAATAGCTTAGGTCCATAATACACACTAAATGACCACAGTTATCTATTGTCATATAAACCCAAACACACAAGCTTTGGGGGTAAGAATTCCTGATTTGACAAAAATCGCTGGGAAAACTGAAAAGCAATATGGCAGAATCTAGGCATAAAGCAATATCTCAAACTAAGGTAAAGTCAAAATGGGTATATGATTTAGACATAAAGGATGATATGATAAGCAAATTAAGGAAACACGGCATATTTTTTCTATTATATCTATGGATAAGGATACAGCTTATGACTGAACAAGAGAGAGAAGGAGAAGGATCACGAAAAGCATAATAGATAATGTGAGATAATATGAAATTAAGAAGTTTTTGTTTAAACAAAACCAATGCAGCCAAAACTAGAAAGAAAGCAGAAATCTGGGAAGAAATTTCTACAGAGAGTTTCTCTGAAAAAGGTCTCATTTCTCAGATATATAGGAAACAGTGACATTTTTTTTTAATTGAGTCATTTTCCAATTGATAAATGGTCAAAGGCTATGAACCAATAGTTTTCAGAAAAGAAATCAAAGCTATAATCACCTAAAACAATTCTTTAAATCACTATTGGTTAAAGAAATGTAAATTAATGCTGAGGTACCATATCACACCTCTCATGTTGGCTTATATGCCTCTAAAGAAAAATGACGGGTGATGGAGAAGTGTAGAAAAATAGGTAAAATAATGCAGTATTGATACAGTTGTAAAGTGGTCTAGTCATTCTAGGGAGATTTTTGAAACTGTGACCAAAGGTTAATAAACTTGCATACCTTTTTACCCAGAAATATTACTAGTCTGTATCCCAAAGAGATAAAAGGAAAAAGGAAAATATCCATATGTACAAAAATATTTATACCAGTTCTTTTTGCAGTGGAAAAAAAATGGAAATTGAAGGAATGCCCATTGAGGTATGGCTGAACAAGTTGTAGTATGTAATGGTGAGACAGTACTATTGTACTATAAGAAATTATGAAGATGATAGCTTCAGAAAAACCCAGGATTATGTATATGAATTGACATGGAGTAAAGTGAACAAAACTAAGAGATAACTGTACAGCAATATCATAATGATGATCAACCATGAAATTCTTAGTTACCCTCATCAGTACAATGATCAAACATAATTCTAAAGAATTAATGATGAAAAATAATATATACCTCCAGAAAGAGAATCCATGAACTCTGAGGGCAAAATGAAATATAATTTTACACTTTCTTCATTTTTTAACCTTTTTTTTTGCAACATTGCTCATTTGAAACTAGGTTTTTCATTATTTTGTATATATAATTTATGTCATATTGTTTCCCTTCTCATTGGGTGGAAGTAGGACTGAAGGGAAAGAGAATTTGGAACTCAAAATTATGAAAAATCAATTAAAATCAATACTGTAAAAAAAAGAAAGAAAAGGGTGACTTTCTATTGATTAGTATTTCAACAGCCGAATAGGGAAAGGAAAGATATTTCAGGGATTATTTAATTTTTAAATAATTCAATACTGAAATGAAATTTCATTGGTAGCAAAATTGGAGGTTAAAGCAATGTGGATGTCTCTAATTTTTTTAAAAAGGAATTTGGATATATGGAGTCATTTAATAAATATTTGAATCAACAGAACGTAAAAGATATTGTCAAGAGTAGAAACTCACTTTCCCGACGTTCTGCCCGTGTTCTGTCTGTTCTCCTTCTTGAGAACCTGGACATGGTGGAAAATTCGGACTGAAAGCCATGAGGTCGTTCTTGGCAGCGCCCTCCCCTGAGCAAATCTTCTGTCTTTGCTGATGGGAATAAGACCAGCTCCTTACAGTGTTTGAACACACGTCAGTCGACTTCCCAGGCTCATTAAAACCCTGTGGGGGCGAAGAGCACCGAAGTGCCACATATAGCAGCAGACTCAAGACCAACAGACTGGATACCGAGCAGATGGCAATGATCAGATATACATTCACATCTACCAGTGTCTTCTGCCCTATGCCAGTCTTTGCTAGCTCCTTGAAAGCCAAAGACGGACCTTTAAACGTCTGCCCAGTCTCCACAAGTGATACAGTCACTGTTGCAGTAGCCTTCAAAGAAGGCTCTCCATGATCTTTCACCAGTACAAGGAGTGTCTGCCTCGATCCATCCGACTCATCCAGGGACCGAGTAGTGCTGATTTCGCCAGTGTACACACCTACCCGGAAAGTGCTGTGTCCGGTGTCCACTTCCGACAGCAGCTCATAAGACAGCCAGGCGTTATATCCTGAATCAGCATCCACAGCCCGTATCTTCGCCACCACATGACCCGCAGCTACGGACCGCGAAACCGTTTCGGTCACTGAGCTAAAGCCAGCATGAGGCGGCAGCACAACCGGTGCGTTGTCGTTTTCGTCCAGTACGAACAGTTGCAGGCTCACGTTGCTGCTCAGAGGAGGGAAGCCCGCATCCCGGGCATTCACTTGAAACTGCAGCAGCTCCAGCTCCTCATGATCCAAGGGCTGCAAAGCGTACACTTTTCCACTCTCTGAATGTACAGACACGTAGCTCGACAACTGACGTTCCCCCATCCGCTTCTCCACTAAAGAGTAAGACACCAGTGCGTTCTCCTGATCATCTGGGTCCGATGCAGACACTGTGAAAATGTGACTGCCTGGCGGGTTGTTTTCTTTCACGAACAAGGTATACAAAGGCTGCTCGAAGACAGGCGCGTTGTCATTAACATCTGCGATACCTATAGTCAAGCTGGCGGTGGCCCAAAGCGCTGGAGATCCGCCATCCCTCGCTGTCACCACTAGTTCATAGGCCCGCATGCTCTCGCGGTCCACGGAACTCTCCAGCACCAGTGAGTAATAATTCTTATAAGTGGACACCAACGTGAAGGGTGAGGGCGGTGACACCGAGCAAGTCAACTGTCCGTTGACTCCAGAGTCACGATCGGATACGCTGATGAGGGCAATAACTGTGCCTGGAGGAGCGTCCTCTCTGACAGGAATTGATAGTGATGTCACTGCTAATTCCGGGGCATTATCATTGGTGTCGAGTACTTCCACTCGAACAGTACAGTGTCCAACCATAGGTAGGTTCCCTTTATCTATTGCGTCAACTCGAAATTTATATGAATTTATATATTCGAAGTCCAAATTTCTTTGAATTGAAATTTCTCCTGTATCTGGATTTATATGAAACTTATCTTTAATCACAGATGGAGTAAGGCTATTGAAAGAGTATAAGATTTCTTGATTAGTGCCCTCATCTGCATCCGAGGCATTCAAGTTGATCACTAAAGTCCCATTGGCTGCATTTTCTAATATCTTCACTTCGTATTCCGATCTCTCAAAAGTGGGGGCATTATCGTTCACATCCAGTACTAAGATGAGCAGTTGCACGGAGCCTGTGAGTTCAGGTTTGCCTCCATCTGAGGCTGTCAGTATTAAGTGATGCTCAGGAACTTCCTCTCTATCTAAGGGTTTTTTCAGCACTAGCTCAACCAATTTATCCTGATCGTTCTTTGATTTTACATCTAGAATGAAGTAATCATTGATGCTTAGTGAATAAGTAAGTAAGGCATTAATTCCAATATCGGGGTCAGAAGCACCCTCTAGAGGAAACCTAGAGTCTGACAGCCTGGATTCAGGAATAAATAGCTTTTGTTCCTTCACTGGGAACACTGGAGAATTATCATTAATGTCTTTGATCTCCACCTCCACATGAAAAACCTGCAAAGGCTTGTCCACGATCACTTCTAGATGGATGCTACAAACAGGATTGCGACCGCACAGCTCCTCACGATCGATCCGTGAATTCACAAACAGAATGCCATTTTGCAAATTTACCTCTAAGTAGTCCTTGCGGCCCTTAGACACCACCCGAAAGAACCGTGACACCAGATCCCCGACCTCCAGACCTAAATCCTGCGTGATTCGCCCCACAAACGTACCGTGTTTCGCTTCCTCTGGCACCGAATAATGGATCTGGCCGCTCCCCACCCCGCAGGCTGTATAAAGCATAAATGAAAATAACAGGTGCCGACTCCCCAGGATACCTTCCCAGGAAAAAAGCATCGCAAATCCTCCATGGAACTGTTCTAAGAAATTAATCATCTTTAGAGAATAAAGATAAATACTGCTCTCTGATTCTTTCAAACCCATTCTACTGCATCCGCCATCATTCAGCATCCCCAAATGAATAGATCTTTTCTGATGTTTAATGTGTTTGGCCTTTTGTGAGACCATTTCGTGGTAGGCAGCGACATCATGTGGTCGATACTAAGTGGTACATAGACTCAATTCAGTAATTCCCATTATGGTATTTGCATTAGAAATTTATACCTACTTTCTACTTCCCCATAATTGAGCTTCTGCTGTAGCATAAGGTCACTATTCTCACGACTTCAGAAAGCAATACTATCCTTTTTCAGTGTTTTCTATTTCCCGACGTAAAAGTAATGGAGTATTTCCTTAGAAAAACTCAAATCCATAAACTTGTTAGTGTTACGTGCAAAGACGGTGCTAGACTCACATAATTCCAAAATAGGTGAGTAAGTAATCTGTCCATCCAAAGAGCTTAAAATAATAATAAATCTCCAACATATGTGGTATATGATAGAATATGGTAGGGAAGTAGGAATGATTCAAAGTGTTTTAAGCAAAGTGAGAATAGAGAGAAAACATTTCACCTTTCTCTATCTAATTTTCAAAGATATTAATGATAAATTAGTTTTAATCAGTAAGAACAATGAATTCAATCATTTAAAAGTGTGTGTACAGGAAACGCATATATCTTTAAACACTAAAGAAAATAAGAGAAAAAAGAGGCAGTGCTGAAGGAAATATCTTAAGGTACAAATTTTCTGAATCCACTGGACATCTGTTGTCTTGCCTCTTTAGTCTATATTTTGAAATTTTTCCTATAGATTCAATTATCTGAATGCATTTGCTTCCCAAATCTACAATCTACCTATTATGACTCTCCTGAGTAACAGTCCTTCATTTTCAAGTGATTATTAGATGTCTTCTAAAATAGTTTTGGCAGAATATGAAGGACAACCTAAAAACTGTTTACTCTATTGTGGAAGAAAAAGAAATAGTAAAAAAAAAAAAAAAAGGATAGTCTTTCTCACAATAGACTTGGCAATGATAACACACAATTTCAAAAAAGCAAGCCTCATTTTGCTTCAATTTTCTCTACCAACAACAATAACTTTGGATTAGAAAAGGCAGTTTGAAAAAATAAGCAATAGGAAATAAAAATTGAAGATAAGTAGAAAATCATTAAAAACATTTAAATGTAAACGATCGGTGCATATCACTAATCTTTGTGACAGAATCTCATGTTATTGAAAGAATTGGCAATTTTGATCACAGAGTTACTGTCAGTGATTTTTGAAAAATCATAAAAAATAAGAAATATGTCACACCTGAAGAGTGTTGATCTGATTTTTTTTATGGCAATAGAATGCTGTCTTCAGAATATAAGCTGGTGAACAGGTCAAGATTTAGAATATATAATTAATTAAATGACTAGTCTGCATCTAGAAGTAAACATGACAATTATTTATAGCCATCATGATTTACAGACTAATTCATATCCATTTTCACAGGGTTATTGGACTTTAAGATAAAATCATTGGATAGACATAGTTTTAATGTAAATCATTTGACAAGATTTCTCATGCAGTCACAATTGACAAGATGAAGTAATGTGGACAAGTCAATAGTATAGCTGGGTCAGTTCAGAACGACTACTTAACTAGATGTCAAGAAGTCATTAATGTAACGGTTAATGTCATTTTGGACTCATGTCTCTGATAAGGAGCCTCAGTGATGTATAAGATCCAAGCATATATCTACAAGATAGGAAAATAGACTGAATTAATTAGATAGCATTTAACAAAGATTATTGAATGGCCCTACATTTGAATTGTCGAAAAATTAGCTTTACAAAAATAAGAAGGCATCATAAAAACAGTTTTCATAAACAAGATTTGGCAGTTCCAGTCAACATTGAAGAGATGGGTCACCAGTGCAACATGAGAGTGAATGAAGCTAATTAAATTGCTTTCTGCAATTCAGAAAAATTAATATCAATAACCCTATAATCTTCTTTTCAGTTAGAGAACATCTGGAATCTAACATTCAGCTCCCAACACCATATTTTAGCAAAAATACTAATAAACCAGAGAGCATCCAGAGGAAGATGATCATCATTGATATTAGAGTCTACATTTTAAGGATTACTTTAATGAACTAAGAAAGAAGAGAAGAGAAAACTTAAGGGAAAATATGAAATTTAAGTATCAGAAGGACTTTCATGGTGAAAAGTAATCGGATTTCTTGGACTCACAAATGGTCCCAGAAATAAAAGCAATTAGTGGAAATTTCTGAGAGGAATATTTATGCTCTTTGTAAAATTCAAAACTTGTAAATCTTTTATAATTTAAAAAAATTGGCATCAAGAGGTTGCATATGCTTTTCATGCAAGTTAAGTACTGATACAGATATCCTCCAAAAAATATATTAGTGGAAAAACTGACAGGCCATTCAAGTCAACAGGTATTTACTAAGTATTTACTATGCCCAATCATTGTTCTTAGCACTGGAATACAAATACAAGAAAAAAAGATAGTCCCTGCTCTCAAAGAACTTACATTCTAATAAGGAAAGACGGCACACAAAAAGAAGCTGAAAAGCCTCTGGGTTTCAGTGGGAAAGAGGGGGTTGAAGTACCTCATATCGTGGCAGAAATATATTCATATTTAAAAAGAAAAGATAACTTTTAGAGAAAACAAAATCTATTCCGGTACACAATGTACAAAGATTTAGATAAATTACTTCTCCATGTTGATTATAGATCATCTTTGGAGGATTTGTAGAAGGAGATATTTGAAATGCAAAACATGAGATCTGAATGGATTGCAAAATGTAGTACTGAAGGGATGCAATCATATCATTAAAATAATAATTTATACCCTAAGTCCTGTTAAATTTTTCTCCATATATGTTTATATAAGTAAAATTAGTTATGTTTCATACATTTAAGTTTGAAAATAATAAAATTATTATTCTGTCATTTGAGATTTGTATTCTGTCAGACAAATAAGTGAGCACTGCTTCACTGCGAGGATGACTAAGCCTGAGGTCAAGAAAAAATGACTAGTTAGTAAACGCGTCCAGAGAAAATTAGCTGATATGGTTACTAATAAGTAATCAAAATGGAGCAGAAGTTAGATGCTAGGTGCTAGAAGCTAGGTGCTAGATGCAAATTCAGTTGAGTGGGAATAAGGAAGGTGAAAATAAAGGTGTCAACAGATCCCTGCCAGGATGGGGAAAAACTATCCAAACAGTGTTCTGAGCCTTGGGACAAAGCCCTGATTATCAATACCCTATAACCTATCCATCCATTTATGTCTTCGAATCATAGAATATCTCAAGATAAAATCTGGAACTAAAATTTATGAGCTAGATAAGAAAGGTACTTGATGGAATCATGCTGCAAATTTGATCAACGTAAATCTCTTCTAAAGTAAAAGATGAAAAACAAAGTTTTATCCAAAGATAGAAGAATGTGGAATCAAAATCAGTTAAGAATGAAATTTATCTAGGAAAAGAAAGATACAGATTGAAATGATTGTCACATTCAGACAAAAAGTATGGGAGGCATGATTTACTTGGGCCACATGTTTCTGACATTCAAGTCTGACTGCCAGTGCACTCTACATTTGTGCCTGTTCTTTCTAGGTATCTGAAGAAGTGAGCTTCAGATTAGGAAAGGAGAAAAGGTGAGGAGGGAGATGTTTTGTAGCTACTACACTATCTCAATGGATGTCTTTGTTTTGAGTTCATTGTGTTTCCTTGATGACTGTTAAACTAGGAGCACTGGTAAGGACTTTCCAGCACAAAGTGAATCTTGGGAAATCGTCATCCATCTGCAAACTTATGATGGTCAAGTTGGGGGAAAGGGGTAATTCCTAGAGAAGGGTGCAAAAATTTTAAAAGCATACAGTTTATCCAAGTGGATTTTTTACTTCTGGTTATACATCGATACATCATTTCATGAGGAAAAGAACTCAGTACTTCAGAGGACTAAATTATCTCCAACAGCAGAACTTGAATATTGTTCATTATCGTCAGATACTATTAATATCTCTAACAAATCCTGATGTCACAAAGGGAAATTTAATTATTAATTATTAGACTTTGTGAAATAGAGAATGAAACTTCCTTGAGGGAAAAATAGAAAATATTTGTGGAAATTTTTCAAAAGTTCTTTTTTTTAAATTTAATAAAGACTATCCTAGATGCGGAAATAAAGACTTACCTTCCCAAGTTCTGGGACCGTCTCTTGCTGCTGACCTCTATCTCCCAAAAAAGGAGGAAAGTTTGGACTGAATGCCATTAAATCATTCTTAGCTGGTCCCTCTCCAGAGCAAATCTTCGGCCGTTGTTGCTGAGAATAAGATAAGTTCCCCAAGTCGCTGAAACACATTGCAGTAGACTTTCTTGGACAATAAAGGCTCTCCAGAGGCTCAGAGCACCGTATTGCAACATAGAACAACAAGCTTAGCACCAATAAACTGGAAACCGAGCAGATAGCTATAATCAAATATACGTTAACATCCACCAGCTGTGACTCTTTGCTAACTCCTTCCTTTGCTTTTGCGTGGTCTAAACTAGAGGTCTTCAGGATTTGTCCACTTGCCACCAAGGATACCACCATAGTAGCTGTGGCAGACAGCACCGGATCCCCATGATCCTTTACCAACACCAGTAGAGTGTGTTTAGGTCCATCAAATTCCTCCAAGACCCTCGTCGTGCTTATCTCTCCTGTGTATAGACCCACGCGAAAAGGGCTGCTTCCTATGCCCACCTCTGACAGGAGCTCATAAGACAGCCATGCGTTGTAGCCAGAATCTGCATCCACAGCTCTAATCTTCGCCACCACATAGCCCGCAGTCACAGACTGAGATACCAGTTCGGTCACTGGATTAACGCCAGCGTGAGGTGGCAAAATTACTGGTGGATTGTCATTTTCGTCCAGTATGAACACCTGCAGGCTCACGTTATTGCTCAGAGGAGGAAAGCCCGAGTCGCGAGCGCTCACTTGGAACTGTAGCAGCTCCAGCTCTTCGTGGTCTAGGGGCTGCAAAGCGTACAGTTTGCCGCTCTCTGAGTGCACAGACATGTAGCTAGACAGTAGACGCTCCCCTACCCGACGTTCAATTAGCGAATAAGAAACTAGCGCGTTCTCCTGCGAATCTGAATCGGAAGCCGACACAGTGAAGATGTGACAGCCGGGAGGGTTGTTCTCCTTCACGAATACAGTATACACAGGCTTCTCGAAAGCAGGTGAGTTGTCATTCACGTCACCGATGTCCACCGACACGCTGGCCGTGGCCCACAGAACCGGCGTCCCACCATCTCTAGCTGTCACTACTAGGTCATAAGCAAGGACAGTTTCGCGATCTATCTGGCCCTCCAGAATCAGCGAATAGTAATTCCTGAAAGTGGACACCAGCGTGAAGGGTCCCGGGGGCGACAGCGAGCAAGTCACCTGCCCATTAGCGCCGGAGTCACGGTCAGACACACTGATGAGAGCGACAACTGTACCTTGAGGGGCATCCTCTCTGACAGGAAGTGACAGCGATGTCACCGCAACTTCAGGGGAATTATCATTCATATCCAGGATTTCGATCAGGATTGTACAATGGCCAACCATTCGAGGAGTCCCCTTATCAGTCGCCTCTACCTGGAATTCAAATAATTTTGTTTCTTCGAAATCTATATTTCCCTTTATCTTGATCTCACCATTGACTTGATCTATGTAGAATTTATTCTGTACATTAGGGGAAACATCACTAGTGAATGAATAAATAATTTCCCCATTTAATCCTTCATCCAAATCTGAGGCATTCATTTTCATCACTAATGTCTCATTCGGTACATTTTCGAATAATTTCACCTTATAAACTGTCCTCTCAAACTCTGGGGTATTGTCATTCACATCCAGCACTGTGATCAGCAATTGAATAGTACCAGTGAGCTCAGGTTTTCCTCCGTCTGTGGCAGTCAGTAATAAATGATGTTCAGCGATTTCTTCTCTATCTAAAACTTTCTTCAAAACAAGCTTAAGGGAATTCATTTGTTCTTCCTTTTTCTTTACGTCCAAAGTGAAATATTCATTAGGATTGAGGTTATAGGTCAACAAAGCATTCTCTCCAATATCCGCATCCAATGCGCCCTCTAGTGAAAACCTAGAGTCTAGTGGGCTGGATTCAGAAATAAACAGATTCTTTTGTCTTAGAGAAAACACCGGCGGGTTGTCATTAATGTCCTTGATTTCCACCTCTACATGGAAAACCTGCAGCGGTTTGTCCACGATCACCTCCAGATGAATGCTACAAACAGGACTGCGGCTGCAGAGCTCCTCACGATCGATTCGTGAATTCACAAATAAAATGCCATTCTGCACATTTACTTCCAAATAATCCCTGCGGCCCTTGGATACCATCCGGAACAACCGCGACACCAGCTCCTCAACCTCCAGACCCAGGTCCTGAGCGATTCGCCCCACGAACGTACCATGTTTTGCTTCCTCCAGCACAGAGTAATGGACTTGGCCGCTCCCCACTTCCCAGGCTGTGTGTACCAGAATAGAGAACAGGAGATGCCGGGAACCCAGGAGGCCTCTAGACCTAGCACCCATCGCAAATCTCTTTTTTCTGCCCTTGGACCAATCAATACATACGTTTTCTTAAGATTCCTTAAATCTAAATCTTGGATAGCCCCTGATTTTCAGCTCTTCTGAGATTGCGAAGAAAAGAAGCGTCTGTCTTCCGGGGCAGGAAAATCAGTGCTTTCCTGTGTCTAGAAATATTCTTGGAGTACAGCGACACTCTGTGGGTTAGTATGTAAGTGAAATCTAAGTATTTTCATTATCCTCTGTGGTTTAAAAAAATTAATGTCTTACTAAAAATTTAACATTGAAAACTAATGCAACCAGCTAATTTTACTTAAGAAATATTTATAATTTAAGTTACCTTCAAGAAAAAAATTCATTGCAATTTTTCAGTCTTTCCTCCTAGATTTCTTCAATATTCCTCGTCCAATCATTTTTGTAATAGTCAGTTAATGTGAACCGTTACTTCCTAAATTTTCAATTGTCTTTCCATATTAAATATGTTGAATCATCTTCTGTAGTCCTTGGAAAGCTTTCTCATAGTCACTGAAGACTATTATGCTAATATTCTGAAAAAAAAAGCTATATCTTTATGAACAAATTTATTTATTTATATGAGTAAATGTTCGATTGTATTGGCTATAGTAACTTCTAATCAGTCTGTCCAGGAAAAAAACCAAAAACTTTTCTTCATTTTCAAGGCAACAGATTTTTGTTTGAGGCCAGGATTCCTTTGAAATAGTGTTAAATTTTCTTGAAAGAGCCCATATTGAGACTATAGGATTTAGAACTGGAGAGCACTACTTAGTTTAGACTCATCTCTTACCTTTCATTTTCTAGATAACCAAAGAGGCTGTGACTTTCCATTATCACAAAAATAATATGGGGAAGACCAAGAATTTTAGTTTAAATTTAGGGCTCTTCTCACTATACAATGATAAATGGTGACAATAGGAGTAGAGCAAACAAGACCGGTATAAGAGATAGTGAGGATGAATTATCAACAGGATTCCATAACTAATGGGAGATGAGAGGTAATATTGAAGGAAGAATAAGAAATAACTCCATGGATTTGAGACTAAGTGATATTTCAAAAAGATGAAATCAGGAAGAGAAAGTAGAGGGAACAGGAGTCAAAAATAAAACATTCAGTTCAAGGTTTCAGGTGAAATATCCAGATGGAGATATCACACCATAGAACAAAATACAACTCTGAAGCTCAGCAGAGAGATAGATCAAGGCTGAAAAAAACAGATTTGAGAATCATCTGTATGGTGGTGAGATGACTAATGAGAAAATAGAAAGAAAGAAGACAGATTCTTATAAAATGCCCATGCTATGGGGACAGGAACAGAATGAGTTTATGTTGAACAAAAATAGAAGAACAGCTTTTTTTTTACTTGCTATCTCTTCTTATGAGAAAATGTAGTTTATAAAAGAACTGGGGTAGCTAGATAGCACAGTGAGTAGAGCACCAACCCTGAAGTTAGGAGGACCTTAGTTCAAAGATGACCTTAGACACTTAACACTAGCTTACTAACACTTAACCCCAATTACCTCATTCCCCCACCAAAAAAGAAAGAAACTTAAGAGTAATGTATTTTCAAGTATTTTGGGGGGTGCGGTAAGGTGGAGTGGGGAGAGATAATACTTTACCAAACTGAAATCCCTACACATATTAACTTATGAAATACCATTAAAAAGGCAGGTGGTAGAGAGATGTTAATATTTAAATGAAGTGAAAAGGTAGGTCCCTATCCTTTTATGAAGTATGAAGAAGTTTCCTGGAAAGACTTTGAAGGGAAGCTTGTCGGTGACTGGCATAAGACTGTGCATGTCCTTGATGGCTTTTAAAATATGTTTGTAAGATTCAATGCAGATAGTAAGAGGGAGTCATAGTACCATTAGCCATGTTATCTTGCATCCAAGCTATTTATCCAATAAGGAAAATTGAAGTTAGCAAAAAGCAGTAATGTAGAGAAGACAGGAAATAGATGCAAAGAGTAAGATTCATGGTAACAAAAAAGTGAATCAGTTATGGTTGTGAGAATAGTTAGGACATGATTGTGTCGGTTGAACTTCCAAGAAGAGCAAGCCCAGTGAGTCAAACTGAATAATCTACATAGTAAAATCCTTTGCAGGAGAATAAGAAAGCTGAGCAAATTACTAAAAGAGCAATTATATGAAGATCCTGCAGGACAATAATTATAAATTGCCTTGGGTACAGAGATTTCCTTTATGTACTTCTCACTTAAAAATGTTAAGTTTTTGATATATATATAGTATATTTGTGGTATAATTTATCTCAGACTGGGGGAGAGGGATGAATTGTGGTTTCTGTTACTACTGTGATAACTCAGTAAATAACTTGTTTTGAGCCAATTTGAGTCAACTGACTCATTATTAAAGGTAATTGCACCAGAGAAGGCTCATAAACTATTGTTTTAAGACTATGAATCTACAGGGTACTTTTGACCTCAAAGTAACTTTCACCCCTCAAGAAGATCAGATCTTTAAAAGGGAGTTAAGTGAATGGGAGAGTACAGGTTCCAGAGAGAGTGCTACATAAGTAATCAAAACTTTTTCTAAAATAAAACTATGTTGTGTTTGACTTTCGCTTGTTTTTTTCAATTTTGCTCTTCAGTAAAGCAACTTATTTCATAAATCTGAAATATACCTTTTAAGTATTTTCACGGGTGTGCAAATTTTTTATCATTTTTTATCATTTAATATAAAATATTTAATAAATAATATTTCAGATTCACAACTCAGAGGTTAAGGAAAATAAATGTTTAAACTTATAATCCTTCTGAAATGTCTTGGAATAGGCAGAATTTCCTACTAACAAGATTGAGAGAAAAAGAAAACAGTATCCCAATAAAGCAATATTGAGCCAATTACTCTTTATCTGCATTCAAGTATAAAGAAATCCTTTGGTTCATATAATCTCCCAAATTACAGGTATATGTACAAGACTTGGACACCTATAATGTTTATTTTTATTAACTGTTATAATCATTAGAAACTAGGGAAGTTTCTATTGTCACAGGAATTAATACAAAATGATAAAAGATCCCCTCAAATGCTTTGTTATGTAATTTCAATCTTTTTGTTTGTCACATAAGACATTTTAAGATTGAAGTGAAAAATAATTTAAGCCCACAAATTTTTGTCTTACAGAATATGTGGAAAGAATCGATATTTATTTTTCAATATTTCAGGAATCTATGGCTTTATCTGTGACTATTTCTTACCCTTATGCATGTCACAACCCCTGCATTCCTAATAGGATGGTTTCATGAGCAACTGAAATTCTTCTCAAAAATTATCATTTAGTGACAAAACTTCTGATCATTTTCTTCAGGTTTAGATACTGTAGCCCATTCCTGGAAAAAAAAAAAAAAAAAGCTTTGATGTCTACATTTGAGGCTTTTCCTGCTTGGAATGACTTCTCAGAACTTGGATCCTGCTCAAATAGTCCTTTAGAAGTCAGTTCATTTCAAAAACAACTGGAAATACAGAAAATGAGTAACATACATAGGCACTGCACAAGATCCCAATGTACTGGGCTAAGTCTTGAAGTACAATGAGAAAACAATGCATGCCCAATATGCTAATAGCTAAGTAAAACCAAATGAAAATAAGATGTGATTACATACTTCTGTTATGAATGATCTTGAAGGGCAAAGGGAGTAAAATTAGCTGACATTATCAAGGAAAACTAATTGAGGTAAGATTAGAGATATGTCTGGAAGAATGGGTAAAAATTTGATCTAGAATAAAGGAAAAGAGAACTTGAAGGGAAAAAAATATGTTTTCTTTTAATTACTGGAGAAAATGAGTATGACTCTTCAGGGGGACAGTGAGGATCCTATGATTCTTAGAACAGTGAATAAGCCTACTTAAAATTGAAAAGTTAAATTACTAAGAAGTATTCTATTTCTTTTTTTACAAAGGAAAGTGAGGAGGAAAGAGTTTATTCCAAAATGATGATGATTGCAAATACTAAATGCATGAATAAACCTTTTTTCAAAAATTGAATGGTCAATATTATCAGATGTTGCCAGGAAATCAGTAAGAATGAGGACAAAGAAACCATTTGCACATTTATTGATCCTCATAGTTGATGATAAAGAACTGTAACATGCAAAAGATAAACCTGTTTTTTTTCATTCTATCAAATTAATAAATAAGATGTTTTAATTACAAGAAAATGTGTAATTTGGAACTTATATTGTTCATGGACTATATTGATGGATTACATGGAATAATCTGTTGCTTCTCAAAAAGATTTGTAGGTACCTATGTTGGAGAAGTATTGAGAATGAACAGTAAACCACAAATCTGTTATAAAATACTTAGTACACATATTTATAGAAATAAATATCTTTCAATTAAATAAAATAAGAGCTAAATTTGTTACAAGTTGCATCATCCTGCTGTAGAAATTGTTTTAATATTCTGCCTTTAGAGATGTCACCAACTTGTTTTTCCATTTTATTTTTCTCAAGTACATGTAAAACATTTTTAAAGTTCTTTTTTTTTAATTTTGAGTTCCCACTTCTCTCCCCATCTTGAAAGGCAAGTAACATGATACAGATTATTCATGTGAAGTCATGCAAAACATATTTCCATATTAATCAGGTCCCCAACTTCTTAAAAAAAATGAGAACTCTTAAAAACAATTTCAATTATAAACTATTGTTAAAATTTTCCTCCTCTTGTAGTATTGATGACTTTGAGATGTTTGAATAAACTCTTCAAAAGATATGGAATTCCACATTTATTTAAATAATAATAGCTATTACTTATATGTGCCAGACACTATGCTAAGCACAATAATCCTGCAACTTTACTTATCAATCATATATAACTTTTTATGCATCACGTTCAAAAAATAAATTAATGAAGGATAACATATAGGAGATCATTGAACAAGGCTTTTAAAGATGAATTCATAATCTTTGCGAAAAACAATTATTCTCTTCCTACAAAATGATTCCTCATGACACATTCAAAGAGACACCTTCTAGACTTGGTGAATTGACTGGTTGGATTCAGTAGTTCATTTTCAAAATACTTAGCTTTTTCATGTTCCTATTAAGGCAAACAGATGGTCTTAATTATTCCTTCTGATTTCTGCTAAAACAACTACAAACTTGCAGGTACATCCTAAGGATAGTAACAACTCTTTTTCATAGATGTAATCATCTTGACACTATTCTCTTGGATTAAGATTAATCTAATGCTATACTTATGAACCACGTAGCCATAGAACTCATTAAATTATGTGGTAAATACTAAAACCTTTTGCAGGGGAAGGGATAAAGGGAGAGAGTGATGAGAGAGAGAATATGAATCTCTAACCCACAGATTTATTCACTACTAATCATCCTACTGGACAATTAAATCATGTTTTTTTTTCTTTCATCCTAATGTTAGTGTTCTATAGAGAAAGACGGTCTTTCCCATTCTGGAATGTTCACAAAGTTCTTAAATATAAAACACATCATAGCATTTTCATTTCTCTATGTAAAGGCAGAATAGAAAAAAAAGCATTGTATTTGGAGTTAGATAACTTAGGTTCAGTTTCTGCCATGGTATTTATTTTCTGGGAGACCTTACTCAAGTCATAGTTTTCTAGAAATCATTGTCCTTTAAAATAAGTGAGTGAGACTAGATTGTAAAGGGCTGAAACTCTTAAAAAGTGTGCTTGAATCAGGCAACCAAGCAGTTAGGGCTAATTACCTATTGGATAATAACTCTATTAGTATATGCTTGGAAAAATGGCTCTTCTTACTATTCCGTGCTGGCTTGATTTTTTGGAGTATACAGATAATCATAGGAGAGAATAGGTGGAGTGAGAAGAGTCAGACTCACTTTGGAGGAGGACAAGGAGAAAGAGGTTGGTGGAAAGCTTGTGGCAGTTTTGTCCATCCCCTTCACTTCTTCCCTAAAAACCAAGGACTTTTGCTTATTCTGACTCTGGCTGACTCCAGCTCCAGGGAGGTAGTCAGGAATTTTACACTAGATGATCTTAAAAATCTCCAGATCTGAATGTATGCACTTTAAATTGCAATTAAGGAAACCAGATTAGAAAACATCAAGACATGTGAATTTCCATATTAAAAAGAAACTTTGTAAAAATTATTTTCTAATATAACATTTCTGGTGCATTATCATTAACGTCTAATACTTTTATCAAAACTTTGCATAGTCCAGATATTTGTTGGAATCCTTACGAAGTGCTAATTTAGCATGGTACTTAGCAAATCCTCTAGCTCACTAATGTATTTAAGTACTCATTGGAGTTCACAAATTTGGGAGATTTCAAGGTTTAGTATGAGATATCTGAATTCACACCTCCCTTAATCCCTGCTTCCAGAAGGAGGAGTCAACCTTTGGGAGATCACATATAAAGAGGCTCTTAGCTTCCCGTTGGAGTTACTGCGGAACATTGACTGGGGTCAGAGAGGAGCACTCTGGGAGATTGAGAGCCAGAAGCTCTCTTTCGGAGTCAAGAGAGATTCATCCCATTTTCCACCTGGCTGGCTAGAGGCTGAAGGACAAACCTTTGAATTTGGAGACTTTCGGAGAGAGCTCTTGGAACCAAGCAGAGAGATAAGCCTCTAAGAAAAACTAACCCGGGTTATTTTGGAGGAAGCAATAAAAGATTTGAACTTTTATCAGCTGGCTGTATTTGGAGTGATTATTACTTTTAGCTGAAACTAAGGCTGCCTCCAGAAAACCTCCCAGAGAAACCTGCTCCCAGAGAGAACATTTTAAAGAAGAAAAGCACCACAGATAATGATAGAGTTCCTTTATTGATAGTTATTACATTGACTTCACATAATTTTATTTCTTTGTGATCTATTTGGCCTTTCATTCTAATTTCACCCTATGGAAGAGTCTATTTTAAATTTTGCAGTTATTCTAGGGGAAATGTCACTACTGAATGAATGCATAACTTCACCATTTATTTCTTCATATATATCCAAGGCATTAAATCAGATTACTAACATTCCATTTATCCTATTTTCTTATAATTGGACTTATAGATTTCTTGATCAAACTTTGGAGCAATATCATTAACATCGAGTAGCTTTATCAATAATTGGATCATTCCCTTCAGCTCGGGCTTTCCCCAAACCATAGCAGTTGGTATTAAAGAAAGTTCCTGGCTTTTCTCTCTATCCAAAGATTCTTAAGGACAAGAGACAGAGACTTATTCAATTCATCATTCGTCTTTGCAGCCAAAGAGGAAAATATTCGTTAGAGCTGAGCCTATAGGTCAGCAAAGCATTAGCTTCCACATCATCATCGGATGCTCCCTCTAGTGGAAACCTAGTGTGTCTGGATTCAGAAATAAACAGTTGCTTCTGTGTTGCCAAGAACACCAGCAGATTATCATTAATTGATCTTCATCTCACATAGAAAAACTGCAGTGACTTGTCCACAATTACCTCCACATGGATGCTACAAATTGGATTTAAACCACACAGCTTGTCACAGTTGATCCGTGAATTTACAAACAAAATACCATTCTGTACATTTATCTCAAAATAGTCCTTGCAGCCCTTCTACACCACTCGGAACAGCCTTATCACCAGCTTTCCGGACCTCCAGACTCAGGTCCTGTGTGATTTGCCCCCAAATATACCGTGTTTCTATTCTTCTGGCAATGAGTAATGAACCTGGCTGCTCCCCACCTCCAGGTGTGTGAAACAGACACGAGAACAACAGATGCTGAGCACCTAGGCAGTTTATCTTCCAATCCATCATCCCAAAGCCTTTTCAGATGCGTTAGTCATTTATCTATTACTCAGAAATTCCAGGAATAAAGAGGATGACTTTTCCCAAAATCCTTAAATTCAATGACAGCTCTCAGGATTTTGTGAGGAAAGAAAAAAATAGAAGGGGGTGAACCCACTTTTTTCTTCCTAAATAGGAAGACTGCTCTCCTTCTTTTCTTAGAAAATACCTTTTAGTAGACAGTTACACTGCCTACTACTACTGGTACTACTAAATACATGTAGTCAGTTGGCTTTAACAATGTATTTGATTTATATATTTTTCATTTACTCTTGCAATTTATTTGATTTATATATTCTTCATTTACTCTCCATTTACTCCAATTTTTATTTTTCTAGATTGGAAACTCTTGAACAGTATCTAATAAAAAATTATCTTTTTGTCTTAGCAAAAATACAATGTATCTGATTTTACAGATATACTTAAATGCATTTCTCAAAAGTGGACCTTTGCAATCTGCCTGAACCTCCTCCCATCCCTTTTTCCCATCCCTTTTCTTATCCTGGACGGACTTGGAAATTTTAATACTATTTACAAGAAAATGTAAGAGGATCATATGTAGTATGAATGGTGAGTTTGAACCTTAAAAAAAAAGAGAAACCCAAGAATATTTTATTCTAATATGCAAAAATCATTCTTGGTTTGTACACCTACCTGAGATTTGATTTTGTGAATCTGGTTTTAGTGATATGCTGAAAAAAATATACATATTAGACATTATTTTCCATACTTCCTCTGCTCTTGAATATTTCAGAGTCTTAAGAAAGAACTAGACTTATGCTACTTTTTATGGGGATATTCAGGTATAGTTGCATTTCCTTTTTTTCTTATTTTTACAATGTTTTGAAGACATTTGAATAAACACTTAAAAGTAATAAAGTGCCATACTCATTTGAAACTAAAAATAACCATCATGAAGAGTATAAAACTGAAACATGAAAAGAATACATTTACAGAGAAAAGGTATCACAAGGAACAAGAGGCAGTTACTGCAAAAAGTTTTGCAAAAAGTTACTAAAATAGCATGTGATCGCAGTAATAGAGCACCAGCCTTGAAATCAGAAGGACCTGAGTTCAAATTTGACCTCAGATACTGAATGTTTCCTAGCTGTGGGACCCTGGGCAAGTCACTTAACCTCAATTGCCTCAGCAAATAAAAATAAAATGAAATAGCATGCAATTTCAGTGCGATAAGATTCTAATTCTAATCTATCAACTATCACACAACTCTATCAAAGACAGCTTCTAAATCCTCAGTAGTTGTCTGAGACATTACTTGATCAGGGATTTGAATCTAGATTTTTCTGATACTGATCAAGAGCCTATTACTATTAGTATAGGTGCTAGATGCTGTGGATACCAGAAACTAAAATTAAAAGTTCTTTTTTCTCAGTGAACTTACATTCTACTTAGGGAATCAACATAAAAATTATATATAGAATAAGTGCAAAATGTTTGAGGAGGCAGTTTCAGGGGATCAAGAAAGGACCCATATTAGAAGTTGACCTTGAGCTAACTTTCGAAAGAAAATTAGGATTCTAAGTAGCAGAGGTGAGGAGAGAGTGCATTCCAGAGTAAAATCGCAAAAGTATAGAGAAGAGAAATAGAATTTTAGAACACCTTTTCCACTATGTACACTTACTCAATTACTAGAATTATAGTTCACCTCCACCACCAAAAAAATAATAAAAATAGAACAACATTGTAGAAAACTCTGTGGGAGAAATGCATCCCAGTGTAAAGTTGGCAGATATGTATTCAGCCATAAAGCTGGCCTTAGCAATTAAATTTTCAGGTAATCTTTCAACAGAAAACTAAAAATGTATAGAGTAGAGCCTTCATTATTCATCTAAATACATTTTTTTAGCCATAAAAACATAATTAAGAGGATCTTTCTCCAAAAGGGTTTGTTCTCTTCCATAATTTTTAAGCTAGTTCTATGACAGATTCTGGTTGTTTCAATAGCAACAAAAAAAATGTTTTCCATTGGAGGGAAAAGAAAAATATAATGAAGATTTATTAGTTGGTTAGATTATTGTTCCTCCAAAGGCAATTAAAAGATCTTTTATTCAATAACTATAACTTCTCCAAATTTTAATTCATGTGGAATTAGCCTGATTCCTACAATCAAAAATATAATGGATAACTTTTTATAGTATTTAATGCTATTCTAATAATTGTATTTACTTTATACATGAACACTAAAAGATTGTAATTTCATCCATCTGAGTATTCCATTCACAATCACATCGTTGCTTGTTCAGTAATTTCCAATTCTTCCTGACCCCATTTGGAGTTTCTTTGGCAAAAATACTGGAGTTGGAAGGCACAGCTTCTCCAAATTTATCTATGCTAATCTGAGACCAAAAAGCATACACAGGTCATTCTCAGTGAACTATACCACAAGAAATATATAATATGATTCCAAAAGGTCAGTGAAAATTATCAAATACAAGGGTTTTAATGTAATGATAAATTTATGAGATTAGAACTTTTAGTTTAAAATTATAAAATTGTAAAGGGATTCAAAGTCAATGAGATCCTAAAGAATAGAAGGTATACCCTACACATCTATCAGATTGGCTAAGATGACAGGAAAAGATAATGACAAATGTCGGAGGGGATGTGGGAAAACTGGGACCCTAACACATTGTTGGTGGAATTGTGAATGGATCCAGTCATTCTGAAGAGCAATTTGGAACTATACTGTGCATACCCTTTGATCCAGGAGTGTTTCTACTGGGCTTATATCCCAAAGAAATCTTAAAGGAGGCAAAGAGACCCACATGTGCAAAAATGTTTGTGGCAGCCTTTTTAATAGTGACAAGAAACTGGAAACTGAGTGGATGCCTATCAGTTGGACAATGACTGAATAAGTTATGGTATATTAATGTTATGGAATATTATTGTTCTATAAGAAATGATCAGCAGGATGATTTTAGAGAGGCCTGGAAAGAGTTATGATGCTAAGTTGTGGTGATCTTGTTCTCAAAACGCAGCCAGGTGATAAAAGTTCAGATCTTTTATTGTCTCTAATATAGCCCAGTTAGCTTAGAGGTCTATCTCTCTGCTTGGTTCCAAGAGCTCCCTCCAAATGTCTCCAAATCCAAGGGTTTTGTCCTTTAGCCTCTGCCTCTGCTTTCTTCAGCCTCCAACCAGCACAGAGATGGAATGAATCTCTTGTCTCCTTCACTTGGGGCTCGGCTAGCTTTCTGGTGAGTCTTTCAGACCAGCTTGGTCTCAGTGGGGGAAGTGCAGGAGCCCAGCCACCAACTACAGTGAGATGAAGATGAATCTGGTTGTCCACTGAACTCTCCACTCGTAGCTTTATCCTCTGAAACCTCTTCTTCTGCCACCAAATGGAAAATATTCTGGAATAGATCTCTCTTGCCTCGGAGAGAGGGCTTCTGGCATAATTCCGCTGAAATCTCCCAAAGTGCTCTGTGTCTGTACCAGAATGCTCTTCTCCAATCCAGCTGAAGTCTCTTCTGCCACCAGCCAGCCAAGTGGAAAATATTCTGGAATAGCTCTCTCTTCACTGGCCTTATATGTGAATCTTCTGAGAGAATGGGATTATGGGTTTTCTCCCATAGTGCTCTCTGGCCCAAAGGGCTTCAAGGGAGGTGTGAACTCACAAAGTTATAAAGTTTACTTTGCGCTGGCATACTTGTGAATTCCAATGAGTAAAGGTGCAAACACAAGCATTGTACTAATTAGTTCTACTTAGTACCTTGTTTCAGGTTCTGCCCAAAACATCTTCTTGTAAGATTAGATCAACTCTAATTAGTTAGCAGTTTTAAGGATTCCAACACTAAGTGAAATGAACAGAACCAGGAGATCATTGTACACAACAACAGCAATATTATACGATGATCAATTCTGATAGACGGGCCTCTTTCCAACAATGAGATGACTGATGCCACTTCCAATGATCTTGTGATGAAGAGAGCCATATACACTCTGAGAGAGGACTATGGGAACTGAGTGTGGATCACAACATAACATTCTCGCTCTTTTATTGTTGTTTGCTTGCATTTCATTTTCTTTCTCATTTTCTTTCCTTTTTGATCTGATTTTTCTTATTCAGCAAGAAAATTGTATAACTATGTTTACATATATTGGATTTAACATATATTTTAACATACATAATATATGTTGGATTGCTTGCCATTTAGGAGAGGGGTAGGGGGAAGAAGGGGGAAATTTGGTACACAAGGCTATGTAATGGTCAATGTTGAAAAATTATTGGTCCATATGTTTTGAAAATAAAAAGCTTTAATTAAAAATAAAAAGAATAGAAGGTGTATATATATATATACATATATATAAATCTTGTTCACTAAAATTCCTCAACATAGACATTCTCTGAATCTTTATAATTATAATTTAAAACGAAGTAAATTGTTATTTTATACATCAAGGCAACATAAGGGCCCTGTTATATTACATAGTTGTACAGATAAAACATATTATATTCAAGAAGAGCATTTAGAAATTCATGAATAGCACGAAAAATTATTATAAAAGTATTTGGAGGAGGTGAATTACTAAACTTTGAAGACATTCATGTTCTTCCCACAATATATTGTTTGAAAGCACAGTAGAACACTATCTTGAGTATGTCATTGATCTAACCAAATAACTTATCCTAATAACAAATATTTTCTCCAAAAAACATAAATAAATCTAGTGATTGCTGCTAGAACTACCAGAAACAATCATAAACTTCTGTTAACAAATGTTTGAAAGGTACTTATGCTTTGAAGCCAAATCATCTAAATCTTGCTTGAAACAATTAAGTACAAAGGTTGTAAAGGACAAAAACCAGTTAAGAACAAAGCTTGTAAAAAAAAAGTCTCAGTGGCGGCTAGACTAAAAACTGCATTCCAGTCACAATTAGATGATATTCGGATGGATTTGAACTTCATAATGCATTAAATGATGTAAAAGATATACAGTAATCTTTGGCAAATGTCAGTAAAGACTGAAGACAGAGCATAAACACTATTGAAAATCTTAAGGATGTGAAGGATACAGTGGTACAGCATAGCAAGCTGGCTGCTGCTGTAGGAAATCTCAAAAACATTTTTTCAGTACCAGAGATTGTTTTTTACCTTTTCCAATTCACATTTCAGGAAGTTGTTTTCTTTTTCCACTTTATCAAATTTTTCTTTTAGTGAGTTATGTGCCTTTTCTGTACTCTCTTGCATAGCTTCTCTTTCCTTTCCCCATTTCTCTTCTAGCTCTTTTTAAAGGTTTTTAATAGTCTCTTCTAGGAGAGCCTTTTGTATTGGAGACCAACAATTGTCTGGAGACTGTCTGCTATTAGTCTCTTCAGGGTTGAAAAGCTGTTCTCTTTCTGTGTAGAAACTATCGATCATTCTTTTGATTTTTTTACTCATTTTGTTAAAGCCTGTAGGGTCTGCCTTCAGAGCCAGGAGGTTACCAGCTTCCTCTGCAGAGCAGTGAAAGAGTACCAGAGATTGTTAAAGAAACTCAAGATTTAATTGAAAAAGGAGAATTTTTGCAAGCCCATGGAAAGTTGATGGACTTAGAATGTTCTCGGGATGACTTGATGTATGAGCAGTACCAAATGGACAGCAAGAATATTCATGACATGACTCTCATCAAACTTTATTTTAGGAACATGAAGAAACTTTTTGAAGAGTTATACAAATGGCTGTAAATGTTTGTTTTTTTTTTTAAAGAACTCTTCTCCTCTAATGAGTTGGCCATTAATCTCAACTAGTCATTTGGAAATTATTTTAAAAGATGACTATCATAATTACCTACAATTGTTCTCTAGTTAGTGTCACTCTATTCTACAACCATGCTACATTTCACTCCACCTATTTCTAAATTCAACTTATAAAAAGTGAGGAAGAATGAGCTTTCCAAGTTTCTGTCTACAAGTAAAAAAATCATCAATGATTTCAGATATAAGCATATTTAATGGTGAGCTTCTGATTTCTCATTCCTCTTGTTATTCTACAGATAACAGATATATTTTTGCATACTCAGAAGCACTTTTTAAAGGCCACGAAAATCACACTGAATAAGATTATGAAGTATTTTCATTCTATTACCTGAAGGTGAAATTTTTGTGCTCAAAAACTGCATAAATATGAGAACAAAAGAAAAGTTCTACTAAAAGCATGCAAAATATTCTCCTGAATTTTTCTGTGAACATTCAAATCCTTAGCATAAAAAAAAGGAAACTTTCTTCCAGTACTTTTAAAGGAGCTATTTTTTACTTTAACATCCACTTTTGTATATAGCAGAAGCGTTTTATTAAGTCTGTAACCTAAAGCTCTTATTATATCTGGTTTTTCTTGAAAATTATAAAGGCCAAAGAAAAATTGGTAGATTGTTCTAGAGAGGAGGAGAAGAAAGAGAAGAAAAAAGGAGAAGGAGAAGGAAGAGGAGGAGGAGGAGAAAGGGCAGGTGACGGAGGATGGAAAGGAGGAGGAACAAGGGAATAAGAAAAAGAAGGAGGAAAAGAAGAAAAATAAGGAGGGGGAGGAGGAGGAGTAATTGGAAAGGAAGAGAATAGCAAAGTGGACATGGGATTCTGGTATAAAGCAATTGTGTCCATATATTTTACTTGAGCAATTAATTTCCCCCAAAAGTAATGAAAATATGTAAATCATTTACACAGGAAACTCAGCCCATAAAATTTCAATTTTTAAGCAGATTTTTTTCTATTTGTCTACATAAAATTATATTATCTTTTAAAAATGGAAAAAACAAAATCTTTCCAAGAAAATATCTAATTGCATATTATTATACTAATTCTCAACCCCTTCAGATGTTTGTCCCACATATTTAAAATAAAAGCTAAATATCAATTTGCAAAATTAATAAACAGATATATTATAAATATAAATCACAGTTCAAACAAAGATAATGTAATGTTAAAGGAAATTTGAGAGAAATAAAGAAAATATATCATCTGGGCAGATTCTTGTGAAAATAACTGTGAGATCTTTAAGCAAGATAGAAAATACGCAATTTCCAATGTCAAGAATATTGGAAACTGGAGTCTGAAAATAGTTAATACTTACAGATTTGTTTTGCAAACACGTGGAATAAGCATCGAATGCTCACCTGTTTCTTTTTAACACCCAAATATGGATAAAATAAGAATGAGAGGGAATCAGTTGACGAATAAACGCCAATGTATGAACTCACCTTACAAGAGGGGCCAGAACATGTTTCCAACTGTGGACTTCTGTCTTCAGAAGAGGGAGGGAAGTTAGGACTAAAGGCCATGAGGTCGTTCTTGATTACCCCATCTCCAGAGCAAACCCTCTGCCCTTTCTTGGAATATGACCAGCTAGCTATTCATTCTACTGGAGTACACTGGTGTAGGCTTCCCAAAGCCATAGACTATCTGAGAGGTAGTGGAGCGTCTTAGAGCCACATACAGCAGCAAACTTAACACCAACAGGCTGGATACAGAGCAGATAGCGATCATCAGGTAGACGTTAACATCTTCCAAGACTTTCTCTTTACACATGCCCACCCCCTCCGCCTTGCGGGCTACCCCAATAGAGGACTTCACTGAGATTCCGCTCTCTACTAAAGACACAATCACCGTGGCTGTGGCAGACAGAAAAGGCTAACACTAACAGCGTCTGACTCGGGCCGTCCGACTCCTCCAGCGCCCGCGCAGTGCTAATCTCTCCAGTGTACAGACCCACGCGGAAAGGACTGCGACCTGCACCCATCTCTGGCTGCATTTCGTAACGCAGCCACGCGTTGTATCCAGAATCCGCAACCACAGCCGGCACCTTCACTACCACGTGACCCACCACTACAGACTGCGACACCAGCTCTGTCACTTGGCTAACACCAGTATGAGGCGGCAGCACAACCGGGGCGTTGTCATTTTCGTCCAACACGAAAACCTGAAGGCTCCTATTGGTGACCAAGGGAGGGAAGCCGGCGTCGCGGGCACTCACTTGAAACTGCAGTAATTTCAGCTCCTCGTGGTCCAGAGGCTGCAAAGCGTACACTTTTCTGCTTTCTGAGTGCACAGACACGTAGCTCGACAGCGGAAGCTCCCCTACTTGTTGTTCCACCAGAGAGTAAGATACCAGAGCATGGGTCCGATGCTAATAAAGTGAAGATGTGACTGCCTGGCGGGTTGTTCTCCTTCACAAACATAGTGTACTCGAGCTGCTCGAACACAGGCGCGTTGTCATTCACGTCGCCAATGCCCACAAATAAGCTGACCTTGGCCCAAAGGGCTGGTGTCCCTCCATTCTTTGCAGTTACAACTAGTTCATAGTCAGGCACACTCTCGCGGTCCAATGAGCCTTCCAACACTAGTGAATAGTAATTCCTGAAGGTGGACACTAACGTGAAGGATCGCTGTAGCAAGCAAGTCCTGGCCCGTTGAGATCTGAGTCACCATCGGACACACTGATGAGGGCAATAACTGTGCCTGAAGGGGCGTCTTCTCGGACCGGCAGTGATAGCGAGGTCACTGCTACCTCAGGGGCGTTGTCATTGATGTCTAGAACTTTCAATAAGACTTTACATGGCCAGACATTGGTGGAGTTCCCTTATCGGAGGCAATAATCTGGATTTCATATGATTTCTCTTCTTCATAATCCAATTCTCCCTTAATTCTAATCTCCCCAGTACTAGGATCTATTTTGAACTTCTTGTGTACAGTCAAGGGAACGTCACTACTGAATGAATAGGTGATCTTGCTATTTAATCCTTCATCTGCGTCAGAAGCATTTTGTTTGATCACCAATGTTCCGTTTGTTGTATTTTCTAGTAAACGGACTTTATAAGGTGTTTGATCAAACTCCAGTTCATTATCATTCACATCCTTCACTTTAATGAGCAAATTTGAACTGTGCCAGTGAGTTCGGGTTTGCCCCCATCTGTAGCGATCAATAATAGATTAATCTTCGATGTTTCCTCTCGGTCTGGAGCCTTCCTGAGCTCAAGTGACGGAGACTGACTCAGTTCTTCATTTGTCTGTACATCCAAAGAGAAATATTCACTTGAATTGAGCCTGTAACTCAGCAGAGTTAGATCTTGTATCTGCATCAGATGCGCCCTCTAACGGAAAACGCGAGTTAAGTGTTCTGCATTCTTAAAAAAAGAGATTTTTTTGACTTCGCTGGGAATGCAGGAGGGTTGTCATTAATATCCTTAATCTCCCCCTCCATATGGAAAACCTGCAGCGGTTTGTCCACGATCACTTCCAGATAGATGTTACAAACTGGGTTCCTTCGTACAACTCCTCACGGTCGATTCGCGAATTCACAAACAAAATGCCATTCTGCACATTTACCTCCAAGTAGTCCCGATGACCCTTCGACACCACCCGGAATAACCTCGTCACCAGCTCCCCGACCTCCAGACTCAGGTCCTGTGCGATGAGCTCCACAAACGTATCATGTTTTGCTTCCTCCTGCACGGAGTAATGGACCTGGCCGTTTACCGTCTCCCAAGTTATGTAGAGCAGAATTGAGAACAGCAGATATTGGGTCCTTAGGCCGTTTTGATATGAAGGCTTCAAACACTTGGTAAACTCTTCAAATTAGTCCTTTTCAAATTAGTATTTCATATCTCAAATAAAGAAATTAAATAAATCATTACCTCCAATAGTTCTCATATAGTCCTGTTGTATTGTTTCCCTGGCCTGACATAATGGAGCTTCTAGCATCCTAGATGGAAGATCTGTTGTTATAACCTTCCTAGAGAAGACTTCGTGGTGGACAGCGACATCATGTGGCTAATTGTATAAACTCTACCACTATGTAATTATTTCATGAATTCGGGGAAACACTAACTTATATTTTCTCTAGTCACGCACAACTCATGTTCCTAATACATCAGATCAAAATAACTTGCTTTGAAAAAATTGACAGTTTCTGAAAGTGCCCCGGGGAGATAGTACAGAAACAAAATATAGGAATATAATTTTACCAATATAACAATTTTTATTCAAGGGGAATTATGGCAAAATAAGAATAATGGATCTGGTTTATGGTTTTTTCTTATTGTGACTACAGAAGCTTTGTACAAATGCTATATACCTTTTTTCATAGTTGTAATCTTTGTTTTGGAAGTGGCAATGGATGGGAGTCAAAGAATCCCAGAATCTGGAAAGGAACTTTGGAAGCCATTCAGCTCAATCTGTACCTGAATTACACCATCATGTTATAACATTATCTTTGCTTCAATTCCTCTATGAGGGAAAGCCCACTACCTTTTTTCCAATGTTGGGAAGTTTTTAATTCAAGCTTAAATCTGCCTTTCTGAAATTTACATTTATTCCTCCTAATTCTTGCCCTAGAAACAAATAAAATGTCATTCTTTTCATAGCCTGTCAGTACCTGAAGAAAATTTCCAATCTCTTTTGAGTTTTCTCCAGACTAAAGATCTCCTTTTTCTTCCACTATGTTCAATAAGCAGAATTTTGGATCAGTTCAATATCCTTATTGCCCTCTGGACAATCTGCATATCAATCTCTTCTCTAAAGCATGACCTCGGTGTCATTTAAAATTACAATAGTTTTTGAGAGATGTTATATCACTTTGTTGATTCATGTTGACTAAAACCTCCTGATATTTTGCAGGGAACTTCAGTCTAGCCACTTATCCAGCAATTTGGACTTGAAAATTAGATTTCTAACTCTAATGCAAAACTTCACATTTATCTCTGTTAAATTTTCCCTTATTATATTTGCCTTAGTATTATAGCCCTAAATATCTTTTTGTATCTTTTTTTTTAACTGTGACAATTGGGGTAAAGTGACTTGCCCAGGGTCACAGCTAGGTAGTATTAACTGTCATTTGAACTCAGGTCCTCCTGACTTAAGGGTTGGTGTTTTATACACTGGGAAATCTACCTGCCCCTGTACTTTTTATTTAGAATCAAATTGTTGACTATTCTCCTTAACTTGGTATCATTTGCAAGAATGATAAGTATTTCATTTATTTGCTCAAGTCAATGCTTAGCACAATCCCTATCACCAGGCAAATAGCAAACATATGTTTAACTGATTTGAATTCATTACTACAAATATTAAACTTCGTAAGACCAAGTACAAGACTTCTACACCACTCTACAAAAGACTTCAGCCAAAGTAACTTTTCATCATATCCACAAAGAAAACACAAATAAGCTTTAAAAAAAAAAAAAAAACACCTTATCTGATAAAGACCTCATTTCCAAAATATATAGAGAATTGACTCTAATTTATAAGAAATCAAGCCATTCTCCAATTGATAAATGGTCAAAAGATATGAACAATTTTCAGATGATGAAATTGAAACTATTTCCACTCATATGAAAGAGTGTTCCAAATCACTATTGATCAGAGAAATGCAAATTAAGACAACTCTGAGATACCACTACACACCTGTCAGATTAGCTAAGATGACAGAAAAAAAATAATGATGAATGTTGGAGGGGATGTGGGAAAACTGGGACACTGATGCATTGTTGGTGGAGTTGTGAACGAATCTAACCATTCTGGAGAGCAATCTGGAATTATGACCAAAAAGTTATCACACTGTGCATACCCTTTGATCCAGCAGTGCTACTACTGGGCTTATACCCCAAAGAGATACTGAAGAAGGGAAAGGGACCTGTATGTGCCAAAATGTTTGTGGCAGCCCTGTTTGTAGTGGCTAGAAACTGAAAATTGAATGGATGCCCAGCAATTGGAGAATGGTTGGAATGCTATGGATTATTATTGTTCTGTAAGATGAATACAGAGAGGCTTGGAGAGATTTACATGAACTGATACTAAGTAAAATCAGCAGGACCAGGAGATCATTATATACTTCAACAATAATACTGTATGAGGATGTATTCTCATGGAAGTGGATTTCTTTGATCAATGATGGACAGAAGCAGTTACACCCAAAGAAGGAACACTGGGAAATGAATGTAAACTGTTTGCATTTTTGTTTTTCTTCCTGGGTTATTTCTGCCTTCTGAATCCAATTCTCCCTGTTCAAAAAGAGAACTGTTCAGTTCTGCACACATATATTGTATCTAGGATATACTGTGGCATATTTAACATATTTAACAAGGACTGATTGCCATCTGGGGGAGAGGGTTATATGTTTTTAATCTCTTCATATATTCCTTTTATCCATTTAGGTGATCTCTTATATACTGTTATACAAATACTTTTATTTCTGCCTTTATTGATCTTTACCCAAAACATGCTAATACTCATGCTTCCTCTTCTATTTCCCTTTCCTGTGTCTCCTCATGTAGTATATCTTTTTCATATACAATGCTTCTCCACCCTTTTACTTCTTATAAATCCATACAATAATTGATCCCACTTCACTAAATCTCAGTGATTCCCATGAATCAAATGTATTTTTTTGCATTAGGATCTGTAGCTCAATTTGCTTATTGCTCAGACTTGTGCTTTTATGTATAGATACCTGGGACCTTAGGTTTCACTGATGGCACTTTTTTTTTTTGTATTTTGTCCCCCGTGAATTTCTGGGTCTCTTTATTGAGGTTTTTTTTCTTCCTTCATAGTGGTTCCTCTCTATGATGACTAGCATAGTAGCTATAAAGTCATTTTTCCCCATCCATATTCCTTTTTAAATTTAAATTCCCTTTTACTAGTTTTGCAATACTTTACTAAGCATATTTTAATCATCACTCCCTAAGTATACTCCATCCCTGACCAGGAATCTATCATTTCTATATTTAGATGAAGGTTTAAAAAAACCCAAATTCCAGATGAAAAAAAATTTATAGAAGAATTCACAAAAAAATCTTAAAATAAAATGAGATTGATGAAAAAGAACATTCCAAGAAAAATAAGACTATGAAAAGAAAGTCAACCAACTAGAAAAGAAGAGCCAGACTCTTCAAACATTGAGAGGATTCAAACCAGTTCCATTTGTGCAGTGATGAAGAGCGCCATCTACACACAGAAAAAGAACCATGGGAACAGAGTGTGGAACACAACATAGCATTCTTACTCTCTCTGTTGTTATTTGCTTGCATTTTGTTTTCTTTCTCAGTTTTTCTTTTTCTTCTTTCTTGATATGATTTTTCTTGTGCAACAATATATGTATACATATATTGGATCTAACATGTATTTCAACAAATTTAACATTTATTGGACTACCTGCCAGATAGGGGAAGGGATGAGGGTAAGGAGGGGAAAATTTAAAACAAAAGGTTATGCAAGAGTCAATGTTGGAAAAATTACCCATGTATATGCTTTGTTAATAAAAAGCTTTAATTAAAAAAAAAAGAAAAAGAAAAGAAGAGCCAGAATCTTAAAGAAGAAAATGATTCCTTGAAAACTAAAATTGGGCAAGAGAAAACCAGTAAAGTAATAAGAGAAAAAAAATAATAAAACAAAATATAAAGAATGAAAAAACAGAAGAGAATGTGAGACATCTCATAAAAACAATGATCTGGAAAACAGATGAAGAGAAAACTTAAGAATAATCAGACTACCTGAAAGCCACCAAAAAAAAAAAAAAAAAGAATTCTGATATTAAATAAAATTGTCCTGAAGTGTTATAACAAAATGGGAAAATAGAAATAGGAAAAAAATTCAACCCCCAGGTTGAGGAGAAAACATTACAAGTAACAAGAAAAAAACAATTCATATATAAAGAGGCAACATTAGAAGACCTAGCAGTAGGTATACTAAAAGATCAAAGACTTGAAACATTGTATATTGAACAACAAAAGACCTGAGGTTGTAGCCAAAAAAAAAATCATACTCAGAAGCATAATCTAGAACAACAACAGAAAAAAAAAAAAGAAAGAAAAGAAAAAGAAAAAGAAAAAAAAATTGAACATTCAATGAATTGCCCTGCTTTCAGAATTTTGTTGCAAAAAGATCTGAACTTAATAAAAAAAAATTGACATATAAGATCAAAGAGAAATATAAGGTAAACAAAAGGAACTCAATATGAACAAACTGTTTATGCTAAATGTAAACCATATGTCTAAGATTGTCATGGGTAATTGGGTAGTTCAAAAGAAAAACTAAAGTAGAGCTGAGTATAATGTGATTCTAAAAATCAAAAAGTAATTATTGTACTCAAAGTTTGAGAGGAAGAGCTGTCACAGAAGAATTAGATGGGGGAGGAAGGCTGATAGTTCTGGAAGCCTACTCTTACTGGGAATAAATTGAAGAGAGACAGATATGTGTGTGTTGTGTGTGTATAAAAATATTCTAAATTTAAAAATAACAAGGTAAAGGGAAAGTGAGGAGAAGTTAAATGAGGGATTTTTAGAGGGAATCAGATCTATGTTAAAGAAATAATCATATATACATTTAGAAGGGAATAAAACTCTTCTGAATTAAAAAAGAAATAAGAGACTGAAGGAATAGGATAAGGGGTGGCAGTATAGAACAGTATGTAGATTAATAGGAATGTGGTAAAGAGAGAGGGGAAAAAATGAAGGGAGAAGTTTAAGGATAGATCCTTGGAAGGGGAAGGGGAAGTAACAGAAGGCAAGGTAACAGATAGAGGAGAGAGGAAGAATAGGAAATAAGAAACACACAAACATAATAATAAAGGTCAAGAGTAGAATTTACTTGGTAAGAAAAAAAAGCAAGGATAGTAATCATTGACTTTAAAGTTAAAATTAAAATAGATTTAATTAAAAGAGAAAAATAGAGAAATGACACTGTCAGCCATATTAATCAACATCATTTTAGATTTTTAAATGATCAGACAGTGTAAGTTTGGTATAGAAAATGATGAGTTAGTGGATTTAGAAAAATATAAAAGACTTAGACTTACAGAGAAAGATGTTTTCCACCTTCAAAGAGAGAACAAGTAAGCATAGTACAGTCTTAGATTGATGTATATAAATATATGTGTGTATTTGTGTGTGTGTGAAAATAGATATTTATGTATATTATATATAAACATGTGTGTTGGTGGGGATGTGTATATGTATGTATGTGTGTTGGCCACAACATTTACATACATATATATATATATCTTCATGCTTGATTGTAGTCTTCTCAGGGGAGGGAGAGAAAAGGAGAGAAAAAGAATAAAGCAAAAACCGCACAGAAGAGAACAAAAGAAAATCTACAAGGAAGCAAAGAAAAGCTGAACAGCTCTGGACGCAATGTGTAGTAGTTATTATATAAGCTTTTTTGAAATGGAAATGTTTTGTTTTATATTTTGAATTCTCTTATGTTCTGCTGTGTATATAGCAATATTTTTTTCTTTTTCTATTTTGTATTCAAGTTTAAATAAAGTATAAAAATGAAAACAAATTCAAATTCCATTTTCAGACATGATCTTATTAAAACCTGTTTACTATTGATCTCTTTTTAAAAATTTTTAAATTTTTAAAATTATTTTGTTTCTGCATCATAATTTATGCTTTTCCCCCTGTCTTCCTCAGGGCAACATCATATAATACACTGACTTCATTTAAGAATATATGCAATGTTTCTTATCTAGAGTTTTCCAATGAAGGATGGGTGGTGCATTTCTTCCTATTTTTCTCTTGGACCAAATGTGGCCATTATAAGCATGAAGTTTTCAGTTTTGTTTTGTTGCTTTTTATTAAAATCAACTTTCAAATAATCCTTCTGCCTCCTGTTTTCTTGGCTCTGCATACTTCACTACATCAATTAATACAAATTTTCCTATGTTTCTTTGAATTTTTAATTTTCAATATTTCTTTAAAATTCCTTCTTCTATAGCTTTATCTCTCAATTACCAGTAAAGATGAGGGAATTGTGCCTAAAGGTTTGTTTCTTGTCCATGATTTCTTCCTCAAACTTTTCAATTTTTATCATTGGGGAGGAAAGGGGAGGGAGTGTTGCTTCTAAAAGTACTATGTGTGTCCTGATCGATCACTGAACTTGAAAAGTAGTCATCAGGTTTACCAAGCAAATGTAGTTTTCTTGTTTTAATACAATCATTTAAAAGGACAAAACAACAAGAAGAACATACATTAAAGTTGTATAGTCAAAAACAATGCAAAAAATAGAAAGAAAATGATCAAAAGACCACACAAAAATGCAAAGTTAAGCAATTAAAGAAAAAAGAGTCATAGAGTATATCTTTTTATTAACTAATAATAAGTAAATATTAATTAATTAATTGAATAATAATTGATAATAATAAATTAATTAATAATAAATGATGATAATAAATAATAAATTTAGCCAAAGTGCAATAAAGGAATTGAGAGGAATATAATATTAGGTGGTCTTAAAATAAGCTAATACTATGAAAAATTAGAATTAGAAAATCTCTTTTGAGAAACAAAAGGAAATAATCCCCTGGGGAACTAACAAAAGTATGTAGAATTCCAGGCTATAGTCTACAAAGACCAAAGTTCAAGTTCCCTATCTTCTTCTTTTTTTTTTTTTTTTTCCAGACCATGGGGTTAAGTGACTTGCCCACAGTCACACAGTATTAAGTGTCTGAGGCCGCATTTTAACTCAGATCCTGCTGGCTTCAGAGCCGGAACTCTATCCACTACGGAATCTAGCTTCCCCAAATTCCCTACCTTTCAAGTGCAAACTGTGTGATTAAGCAAATCACATAACCTTTCAGTGACCCTTCTTAACCCCATTCCCACCCTCCCTAATCCCCACCATCCTTAACACGCCAGTTCCCTAAATTGATATTATCTTGCTGATTTACATTGATAAAGGAAGTTTCCTCGCCCTTATTCTCCTTAAACCAGTGAAATTCGAAATCTAGTCAAAACAATAACAATCCCTACAATAGCATCAGTCACAGAGAAACCAGCATCAAACTTCATGGAATTATTTTTCAAAAGATAAAGCTATGTTCTTATCAATTTTGGGTTCTCTTTTTTACAAATTAAATACTGCCTTTTTATAAAAGTGAACTCTATACTTTTAATTTCTAAACACATTTCTCTAAAAAGGAATTAAGTGATTACTCCAATTCCTATAAAAGTTGTCATCAGCATTATTCAATAGGATTCTAACAGCAATCCCAATACAAGTCAACAAATAAACAGATATTTATTAAGTGCTTTTGTGTCAAAACATTGTGCTAATAAACAATGCGATGAAACATGATATAAGTGAATTAATATCTTTCCCCAAAAAAATTTTTTTCAAAATTTCTCTAGAAGTACCTTATATAAAATGTGAAAGGTGAAAGATATTGAATATTTTTGAAGTTACTAGAGAAAAAAGCTAAAATTCACAAAAACTAAAAATTCATAATTTCCCAAATGTCAAAATTTGAACCTCCTTTCCAGACGCTCAGATCTGACCTCTTTATTTTGGTTTCTGTCCCGCTTGGAAGAACATGGAGAGAAATTCGGAATGAAAGTTATCGTTCTTTTCTTCCCAGTCTACAATGCATACCTTCCATCTCTGTAGCTGAGAATACAAACTAATCCCAACTATTCTGGAGTACAACAGCATAGGATTTTTCTGGCCCGTACACACAGATGTGTAAAATACTTCATAGCTACATACAATAGCAACCTCAGCCTTGACACTAAGCAGATCTTTTTTGATCAGATAATGTGAACAGCCGTTTACATCTACCAGAGAAAACCCCTTCCCCACCGCTTCCCCTGCTCCAGTCATTTCAGATAACTCTTTAAGGTATTTGTCCATTGTCTACTAAAAGATGATCCTGATAGCAGTGAAAATGGCAGAGAAAGGGAGGAGACCTCCCCATGGTCCTTCATCAACACCAGCAGTACCCGCTTCAGTTCGTCAGCTTGTTCGAAGGTTTTGGCAGCACTGGTCTTGGCCGTGTATAATCCCACATGGAAATTGGCTACTTCCACCTTCGGTAGCATTTCATAAATCAATTAATTGTCGAAGCTGGAATCAGAAACGACATTCCAATTGCAATCACGTGGCCAGTAGTCACAGACTACTGATCAAGCTTGGTCACTGAAGCTCTTCCCGAGCTGACTCCAATACGAGGCAGTAGCACTACAGGATTGTTTTTCTTCTCCAGTACAAATACTTAAAGGCTGCCGAACAACTTCAACTCATTGCAGTCCTGGGGCTAGCTACAAGATGCACTACCGTACTCTCCGAGTAGTCAGAAAAGTAAACTCTTCGTTTTTCCATGCAACACTCCACCAGTAAGACATAAACGAGGTCTACTGCTCATCCTAGTCCGATGCTGACACAATAAATATGTGACATGCTCTAGGGTTGTTCCACAAACACCAGGTACATGGGTCGAAAGAAAATCAGGTTATAGTTCAAGTCTTCCCATATCTACGAACATATTGACCTTGACCCACCGTCCTTCGAGATCTCAGCCTGTGAGCTGTCGAGATCTATGGGACCCAGAGGAACTTTGTAATTCCTAAAGGTGAGAATCTTAGCAAGGGATCAAACATGTCTATGAGGACAATAACTGTCCCTGGCTGAGCATCCTCTGAGATTGGAAAAGATAGCAATGTCAAATCAAATTCAGAGGTGATGTTATTAATATCTTTCATTTTCACTGGTATTGGCATTGGCAACTCTCTCAAAGGAATTTCATGTGCTTGTAGTTTAGGAATTTTGGAATTTGGAATTTAAGGGGGAAGCTTGAAGATTTATTTAACATGAATTCAACTAATAAATTTACTTCCACAATTCCTATATAGAGGAAGGAGGGGCCGGGAGAGGAAGGGAGGGAAGGAGAGCCAAACTCAAGTAAAGGAAGGATTCAAGTCCTGCTTCTGAAATGGCTGTGTAACCCTGGGCAAGCCACTTAACATCTCCAAGACTATAAATGGCATAGAAAGTGTCACAAGTAGTGGCACCTAGAAACACCTTTTATTAATGAAATTACAGATCCAGTTCCTTCTCTATATTTAGTTTATACATCCAAGGAAGAAAATGTAGTCAATACTTAGTTTTGATGTCAACATGCAATTTTTTTCCCCCAGCACCAGCACTCAATGCATCCTCTAATGGAAATCAAAAGCCTGACAACTTAGAATCTACAAGAAAAAGTTTTGTTTCTGTTGTGGAGAATACAATAGGTTGTTATTAACTTCTATAATTTCCATCTTTATATGGAATACCTATTGAGGTTTATGCATACATTTTTTGTGCACTTACCAGGATATCCCCTTGGATAACACAAGGAACAGTCACCATATCAGATCCCCAACCTTCAGATTCAAGTCCTAGGATATTCTTCCCACAAACATACAATGTTTTGCTTTCTCTGGCACAGAACAATGAACCTGGATGTTCCCATCTTCCAGGTTGTGAATAGCAGAAATCAAAGCAATAGCTGCTTTGCTCTGAGACTACCTACCAGGAACCCCACTCCCTCCTTCCTAAACTAAGTGATCAATCCCTAAAATCATACTTGATTAACTATGGATCCATAACAGGTTTGAAATTTGAAATCTATACCTGGGATGCTTTTGAAATTCAGTTTAAAAAAAAATTAATCATTTTCTAAGTGGATAAGGACCTCAAGTGAGTGCTTTTAATCAAAAGCATAAATTTTCTTATCTAAAAATGCTATTTTCTTATTACTTGTCTTTTAATCTCTAAACTTAAACATTATTACCATGAATCAAATCCACAAAATACTTTTTTCTTACCATTTTCAATATTACCCTTTTAAAAAAAAATTTTTGTTGGTAAGGTAAGCTACTAAGTGTTAAGTGACTGAGGCTCAATTCGAACTCAGGTCTTTTGACTTCAGAGTCAGTATTCTATCCACTTCACCATGTAGCTGTCCTTTCATACTACCTTTAATTACAATAATAATGGTTCAGAAATCAGAAAAGAAGGAAAACTAAAATGTTATCATATGATTTCCTTTAAGAAAATTAGGGTAGGAACTTTTGAAAATTTTCCATTTCATCTTTATGACCTAATAATCAAATCTAATGATTTAATGAAAAGAAAGTTGTTTTTAAACATCTGACTTCTATATCATCTTTCCTTTGACCTACTGACCTGTATAACAACAACAATATATGCAGATGCTTTTAAAGGCAAGTTAAATATTGCTCACATTAAATAGCAAGAACAATTTTACCCGTAGTAAATTAAGAAATTTCACTGTGAACAACAAAAAACATGAGAAGCTTTTTATATGTACTTTTTTATAACATTTTTTTTCAAGGAAAAAACATTTAAAAATTATTCAGTCTTTTCCATTATTCCCTTCCCAAATGAGCATTTTAATCACTTGAAAAACAGAATTACATATCTACATAGTCTAGCAAAACAAATATTTATATTAACTATGTCTGAAAATGTACATATGTACATTTTAAGTTCATTGTCTCTTTGTTAGGAGATAAATGACTCATTCACAGTCATTCTTTTGAACACCTAGTTTATCATTGCTTTGATTAGAGCTCTCAAATTTCTGAAAACTGTTTTTTCTATAACTTTGTTATCATATTAGTTGTTCTAATTCTATCAGTTCATAGAGGCCTTTTCAGTTTCAACTGAAATTATCATTTTCACAATTTCTTGTGGTATAATATTCCATTACATTTATATGTTATAATTAGGATTTCCATTCCCCAATATAAGTTCCCTTGTTTCCAATTTTTGATTACTACAAAAAGAAGTATTATACATATGTTTGTACTTATAGATCCTTTCCCCCTTTTTTGGTTCTCTTTGGAGCATAGGCTTAGTAATGTTGTACATAGATTTAAAAGGGATACACAGTTTGATACTTTTTAGATAAAATTCAAAACTGCTTTCCAGAATGTCTGGATTAGTTAATAGCATACTTGTATAAGTATAAAACAGTATACTTGTTTTCTCACAATCTCCCTAGAATTTGTCATTTTCCTCTTTTGTTATCCTTGTCTGTTTTATAAGTATGAGGCACAACCTCAGGGTACATTTCTCTAAACATTAGTGATTTAGAGCTTTTTTCATATGATTTCTGATCTTTAAATTTTTTCTGTTTATATTCTTGGACTGTCTATTGAGGAATGGCTCTTACTGTTATAAATCTGAATTTTTTTTTACAGATCTTAGAAATGGAACTCTTATCAGAGAAATTTTTTATAAAGAATTTTCATCCACTTACTTCCCTTCTAAATTTTGTTACAGTGGATTTGTGCAAAAACTTTTTTTTTATAAATGAATGTCATTATTTTTCATAGGTCTCCAAAATATTTGATAATGTCTGAGACCAGATTTGAACTCAGGTCTTAACTCCAAGCTCAGCATTCTATCTACTATAATTACCTAGATGTTTCTTATTTGTAATGCTTTTGAAACATGGTTTAAAAAGTCTTTGAAAGTCAAAATTCACAGTCATGGCTTTCCTTTGTTTTGCAAGTAATCACTCAATCTGTAAACATTAAACATTAGTAAGCAGGAAGGTAAGGTTCAGTATCTTAAGATCTGAATGGTATATCTATCTACTTCACCATATAGCTGTCCTTTCAATACTACTGATGTGATATGAGGATGATATTTAGGCTATTTCCATTCTGCATAAAATCACATGATAATCAACTGAGAATGATGGTTTAAAAATTTAATTCTAAGTGTTCTTAAAGGAATAACTAGAAAGTGAATAAATCATGTCATTTAATTCAGCACCTAGAACTATATCTAGCAAAGTAAAATAACATGGTTGAAGTAATTACTACAGGTCTAATCTTGTCATCCTCTGCTTGGTGGTCTGGTAAATCTAGTGTAAACTACTAGTGGTTACTGGTGGTAAACTACAGTAGTTTCCTATTACTTCCAGGATCAACATAAAATCTTCAATTTTAACTTTAAAGTTTCATACAATCTGGATTCATTTCTTTCTAGTCTCCTTACACTCTATTCTCTTCCATGCACACTAAATTTCAGCTTCTAAATTACCTGATGTTCTTTAAACATTGTTACATCTTTGTCTTCCTTCCTTTGCCTGGAATGTTCCTCTTCATCTTTTCCTTCATGAAGCAGCTCAAATGTCACCTTCTGCAGGAGGTATTACTAATTCACCACCATCATCTCATTTAGTAATTGCTTAATAAATGTTTGTTGGTTGATTGATTACAATCTTGGATGGTTTATTCTTTAATGTTTTTAAGTTCAGCTGTGTGGTGCAATTCACCAGTTAATTTTTTGAGATCTTTGCTGATACAGTTCTATAGAATCTATATCCAGATTTCTATGTAGTTGACTATCAAATTCACTATTTACCAGATTCAATTATATTACAAATGCAATATTAATATAAAATGGATCCTTTCTTTAAATTGAAAGAATTTCTCAAATCAAGGTGAATCATTGAAGTAATACCTTCATACAGGAAAGTGGTAGATCCACTTTAAAAATGAATGAAATATCATGAACTTGATATATGTTAACTTGCAAAAATTAAAAGTAGTCAAATGGGAAAAAAATCAATTAAGCCCCTTATCAACCAATTTGACAAATTAAATCAGATTTTATCTAATTTTTATTTAGATAAAAACATTTTTGACAAATCAGTTTTAATAAAGTTGTAGTACTTTTCAATGTTTAACAAATAATTTTAATTGAGCCAATTTTTGTGTCTTATAGACAAAATGTGAATAATTGATGAAATCTGTAGACTTATTTTTCTTACATTTATAAGCTCCTCTTTCATCTCATATTGTTTGACTGTATAGTCTATTTTCCTTTACAGCACACTTCTAAATATTTTCAGGAAAATTCTAACCTAGTTGTTCTCTTTTCTCTCCACACAGTGTCCAGTAGCTAGACAATAATAATATGGACCAGAAATTCAGAGATAATTACAATCTTGTATTTCCTTTACTTCCCGTTTTTCCTGTTGATGATCTATGGGAAGAAGAATCTTTCACTCTCAGATTTTTCCAACCTCTATGGTGTACTGTCATTACTTTAATAAATATGGATGAAGTGTTCATATTTAGGAACTATCAATGTTCACTCCTTACATTAGCTATATCTCTCTTAAGTCTATTTCTTCCCAATAAATACATCATGAAAATATTACTGTTTGAGATGTTTTTCTTCTTATTTATCATGCACTGAGGACTGTACCAAAACTCTTTATGTCTAGAATGTTTTACAATTATAATCTTTTACCAAGAGATTTATTTTCTAAACAAATTGCTAATCAATCCACTAATTCCTCCCCCAAAAAAATCAAAAGAAAAAAAGATATTTCCCTTAAAAAATCAGATGTTCCATTTCTTTCAATCTCAGAATATCATTTTCCTTTGAATCACAGTATTTAATCATAATTTCTTTAATCTATAAATTCAAGTCCCCAGATTTTATCACCATAATGCCCCCCAAAATAAACAAAGTTGGCATAGTTTTGATTGAATTGTGTAAGTTTAAATGAATTTTATATAATTTCAAAATCTTAGAGGGTATACTCCTATCTTCTCTCTAGATAAAAATGATGTCATCTACAAAATGTTCTTCTTTCTTAATTTCTCACTCAATTGACAGGAAAGTTTATAAGTCAATGTGCTGGTCTTTACCCAGTAATCTATACCTTCTCAAAACCCTTATTACCTTTACTCAATTTAATCAGTCAATTGCCATGTAATCATATGCTGCCTTGTAATATCTTCTATGGGTCTCTCCAATAAGTGGCTTAGCTTGTCCCATAAAGAGATCCAACGTTGGATCTTTAAACTTCCTATTTAATTTCACAATACCCTAGCATAGTGATCCATATATATCTTTTGAAGAAAAGGATTTGTTCCCTAAAGCTCAAACAAGGCCCTGGGGCTTCAAAGGTCTTCAAGATAAAAATTAAACAGCTTCTTTGAGATTTCTATCTTAGGTCTCCATTTAACTGTGGATTGTCATAGCCTTCAACAGAAACTGCTTGCATGGAAATCCTTTTGAGTGTATGACTCTCCTCTACACACCACAGGGTACAAAGTCTCTATGTAAAAAGCCATTTGAGTTATCTTTTTGATGACAAAAATGTTAAAGAATGAGAAGTCCCTTCTTTTCTTGGATGGGGAGGGATTGGAGGATGTACTTTTTAAGAAACATTTTTGTGTTAGGGGTTATGCACAAAATGAATTGTTTTCTAAAGAGGAAAGCAGAGTTATTTTTAAATGGAGAAGGATCTGCTCAGCCCATTTTTTCATACCACTTTGAAGATAGAGAAAAGAGAAATACTGTGGTCACAGTATTTGAAAAGACACATTAAGGTGTCCCCTAAAACCTCAATCTATTTAGTTTCTTTCTGATTCTCTGTTTGTAATTAAGAATTGTCATTTGTACAAGGACACTTCAGATTTATAATGGCATGCAGTATTATGATGGAATTGTCTGTAAATCAAGTCAATCTTTCCTTGTTTTCTCTTAATCCACTTCCTTCCCTTTGATATTATCTCCAATTTCTTCTGTACATGTTATGTATATATAATCGTTTGCATTGTTTTCTACTAAACTGGGAGATCTTTAAAAGCAGGAATGAGTTTCGTCCGTCTTTATATCCTTGGCGCCTGGTATAGCGCCTGGCCCAAAACAGAGGTTAAATAAATGTGTTGAATGGCTATTGTTGATAGACAAATTGGCATTTGATTCGTTGATGTTACAATCTTTTCCTCCTGGAACAGGTGAAAAAATTGTATAGCTGGAGATGGCTATTCTTTCTTCATCCTAGACTCCAGACACCTACAGACTGCTGATCTCTAGCTCTCACTACCAGTCCCCACTTTCTGATCCTATTTTCTCCTTTCTAGTTACCTTCACTCTTTCCCGCTTCACGCTCTGTGGTTTTATTTTTTTTCTCCTGGAGTTTCCCTAGGAAAAACATTTAAACAGCCAAATAAAGGAAGAGGAAAGGAAGAAGTAACTTATTCTTATAAACACAACGCAATTTCCGCGGCATTCCGGAAACTGAACCCTCTTCCGGTTCAGAAAGGAAATGACGAAAGTTGTTCCCAGGATTCCCTCCATGTCGGTCCTTTCTGAGTCTTTGGTACAGAGCTATTCTAGGTTAGGTATCTTCTCCACAGATCAAGCGGCCAGATATTTGGACCCGCATGATTCTGGTTTCGCTGAGAAATGCCTTAGAGGCAACACAAAACAGGCGGAATTTCTAAGGACCCTTCCGTTTTTTTACAGCTCTTCTGAGAAGATGGAGGACAGTCATTTCCAGGTCTCCGCCCTCTCCCCACCAGGACCTTTGACTTTTGTTCGTCTTGAACTTCCGGTGGAAAAAAAAAAACGGCAAGTTCCCAAAGCAGACGCGTTAAGGCTTCTGCTCTGTGGATTCTAATTTTGTTCGATTTCAAAGCAGTGCGTCAGGTGTTTTTGTTTGTTTTTGTTTTTTGTCCACCCCAGCATTTAACGTTGGCATTTTGAATAGAAAACATCCCACCCTAATCCAGCCTTTGAGGAATTTTTGTAAAATCTTAACTTTCAGGCTTTGTTAAAACCATATAACAACATAACTGACAAATAAAACCAAAGAAAATGGTACGGGAGTAAAGTAAGTAGATTTTTAATCCCCTTGTTTTCCTAAATCCTTTTCTGATTCTTCCACGTTGGGTGATCTTAGGCAATTCACTTCAGCACTAGGTGCCGCAGACCGTTTCATATTCAAAATATATCTATATTATATCTATTCAAAATAGATTTGTGCTAATTGAAAAAAAAATAATAAAACAAGCTAGCCACAACATAAAAGGCTAGATTAGAGCTTGATGTTTATCTAGTCCAACCCCTTTAATTTGCAGATAAAGAAACTGAGGACTTGAAAATTTGTTCTTTCAAATTCATATATATGATAGGAGCAGAAGTGGAATTCAAAGTTCTCTGCCTCAAAATTCCATGATCTTTCTACTATTTCGCCACACTACCTTGAATCAAGAAACATTACTTGACAGTCAATTATGCGCAAGGTACCGTGAGGAATCTAAAGAACTGACAAAAGTTACTCAAGGAACAGCTGTACATCTAATTTGCTCAAATATCAGCAATGCATTTGACAAGTTTGGTTTTTTTTTTTTCCCTTCTGAAAAAAGAAGGAAATATGAGAGCTAAATGATGGATTTGGAGCTGGATGCATGTATAATAGATAATTATGTTAATTTAAAAGAATTAAGTAAGTGCTTCAGGATTTTCTTTAACCCATTCCTATTTAACTTTTTTTTTTTTTCCAGTGACTTCAAAACTTCCATTCAATGGTCTCAATTTTGTCTGGTGGGACCAAACAGAATAAATCTTATCTCTCTTCCACATTACAATCCATTACATATTTGAAGACAAATGTTATGTCCCCCTCGAATTTTTTTTTTCTCCTAACTAAATATATTTCTTCCTTTCTACTGATCTTCACATTCTTGATTATCCTTCTCTGGACCCTCTCCCAACTAATCATTGCTTTTCTTAAATCATGATGCCTAAAATTGAAAATAATACTTCAAATGAAGTTGAAGTCTGACAAGGGCAGAGTATAAAGGTAACCTCCTTATGCCTTGAAATGATTTCCCTTTTAATGCAATCCAGCATGACATTAGCATTTTTTTGGTTACCACATGACACTACTGACTCACACTGAGCTTTCAGAAGGCCAGCACTCCCAGAACTTTTTAAAAGAATGATTGCAGTTTTAACATGGAAATATGGTTGCATGACTTCACATGTATAATGGGTATTGTATTGCTTGACCTATCAATGAGTGGGAGCACAAGGACTGAAGAGAGAAACAAAATCTGAAACTGAAAAACAATTAAAAAAAAAAAAAGAAAGAAATAGAACAACTGCATTCTATTCATACCCTTACCAAATTATTCTTGTTAAGTTGATTTCTTATACCCAAGTGCTTTACATTTATCCCTATAAAATTTCATTTTCTTAAAGTCAGTCCAGTGCTTTAGCCTGTCAAAATCATTTTGAATCCTGATTTTTATATTCTCTATATTATCAATATCTCCCAGCTTTGTATCATTTGCAAATGGTGGCACAGTGGATAAAACACTGAGCTTGTAATCAAATTTGAACTCAAACTGAGTTAACTGACCCTAGGCACATCACTTAATATGTCTGCCTCAGTTTCCTCAACTATAAGAGCTGAAACATCATCATTTTCTCCCTATCCATTAGCTTCATCCAATCTGCCAAGTTCAAAATCACTCAAGCTGTTAAACAAAACAAATCAAAACAGAATCCACTTTGACTGGTCTTCAAATTATTGTCCTGTCTCTTCTTCCTTTCACAGATGAACGCTTAGAAGTAGTAATTTATTTTAAACTTAAATACACAATAAGAAAAGAAAAAAATTGCCATATACACAGCATAACATAAGAGGGAATTTAATATAAAGCAATAAATTCCCATTTCATGAAAACTTACATAATAAATAATACACTTTTTTAGTTTATTTTTATTTAGTATTTTGTTTTTGCCCAGTTACATGTAAAAACAATTTCTAACTTTCATTTTTAAAACTTGGAATCCAGATTCTTTTCCTTCCTTCCTCTCCAACCCACCTCATTCTCATGCAAGCAATTTAATATAGATTATACATGTATCATCATGCAAAGCATTTCCATAATAATCATGTTGTGAAAAATATATATAGACCACCCCCAAAAAAATCCCTCAAGAAAAATAAAAAATATGTATGCTTCAATCAATCTACATTCAGAAACCATCAGTTCTGGGTATGGATAGTATTTTTCATCATAAATCCCTCAGAGTTCTCTTGATAATTGCATAGCTATGAATAATTATGTCATTTATAGCTGATAATCTTACAATATTGCTATTATTCTGTACACAGTACATTTGATTTTGTTTCAGTTTGTAGAGGTCTTTTCATGTTTTTCTCAGAGCATTTTGCTAATCATTGCTTACACAATAGTATTCCATCATAATCACATACCCCAATTTATTCAATCACTCCACAATTGATAGTTCTCTATATTATCAATATCTCCCAGCTTTGTATCATTTGCAAATGGTGGCACAGTGGATAAAACACTGAGCTTGTAATCAAATTTGAACTCAAACTGAGTTAACTGACCCTAGGCACATCACTTAATATGTCTGCTTCAGTTTCCTCAACTATAAGAGCTGAAACATCATCATTTTCTCCCTATCCATTAGCTTCATCCAATCTGCCAAGTTCAAAATCACTCAAGCTGTTAAACAAAACAAATCAAAACAGAATCCACTTTGACTGGTCTTCAAATTATTGTCCTGTCTCTTCTTCCTTTCACAGATGAACGCTTAGAAGTAGTAATTTATTTTAAACTTAAATACACAATAAGAAAATACCAATTGATAGGTATCCCTTCAATGTCCAATTCTTTGTCCCCAGAAAAGAGCTACTATAATTATTTTTATACATATAAGGTCCTTTTCCTTTTTTTTTTTTTTTTTTTTTTTTTTAAACTCTGGGAATACAGACCTACTAGTGATATTGCTAGGTCAAAGTGTATGCATGATTTTTTTGCCTTTTGTCATAATTCCAAATTGCTCCACAGAATGATTAAATCAATTGAAAACTCCATCAACAATGCATTAATGTCTCATTTTCCCCATACCTTCTTCAACATTTGTCATTTTCCTTTCCTATTCTGATGAAATTAAGTTTCATTCATTCTCCTTACCTCCCTGTTCTTGCCCTCCACTTTAAAACTTTTTCTTGATTCTTTTAGGTACAATAATTTACTATTTACCATTCTGCTTCTTCCTTTCTTTTTCTCCCAGCATATTCCTCTCTCAGCCCTTACTTAGATTTTTTGACATCGTCCCTTCACATTCAACTAACACTTGTTCCTTGTGTCTACATATATTCTTTTGCCTGCCCTAATGATGAAAAAAATTCTTATAAGTTACAAGTATAACATCTTCTCATGTAGGAATGTAAAGTTTCTTATAATTACCCTTTCCTATTTATGTTTTTAGGCTTTTCTAGAGTATTATGTTTGAAAATCAAATTTTTTATTCAGCTTTACTCTTTTCATTGACTATATTTGAAAATCATTATTTCAATGAATGACCATTTTTCTCTTGAAGGATTATATTCAGTTTTCCTGGGTAGGTGATTCTTAGTTTTAATCCTAGTTCCCTTTCCCCCTGAATATCATATTTCAGAATCTCTAATTCTTTAATGTAGAAGGTGCTAAATCTTGTGTTATCCTGACTTAGTTCCATTATACTTGAATTGTTTCTTTCTGGTTGCCTGCAATATTTTCTCCTCAACCTGGGAGTTTTGGAATATGTTTATAATATTCCTGCGAGTTTTCATCTTAGTATCTCTTTCAGGAGATTTGTGGATTCTTTCAATTATTTTACCTATTGATTATAGGATATCAGGACCATTTTCCTTGATGATTTCTTGAAAAATGATGTCTAGGCTATTTTTTTATCATAACTTTCAAGTAATCTAATAATTTTTAAGTTATCTCTCCTGGATCTGTTTTCCAGGTTAATTGTTTTTCCAATGAGATATTTTACATTGTCTTCAATTTTTTTCATTCTTGAATGGATGCCCATCAATTGGAGAATGGTTGAGTAAACTGTGGTATATTATGGAATACTATTGTTCTGTAAGGAATGGCCAGCAGGATGAATACAGAGAGGATTGGTGAGATTTACATGAACTGATGCTAAGTGAAATGAGCAGAACCAGGAGATCATTATATACCTCAACAATGATACTGTTTGAGGATGTATTCTAATGGAAGTGGATCTCTTTGATAGAGAGAGCTAATTCAGTTTCAATTGATCAAGGATGGACAGAAGCAGCTACACCCAAAGAAAGAACACTGGGAAATGAATATAAACTGATTGCATTTTTGTTTTTCTTCCCAGATTATTTATACCTTCTGAATCCAATTCTCCCTGTGCAACAAGAAAACTGTTCGGTTCTGCACATATATATCTAGGATATACTGTAACCTATTCAACATGTAAAGGACTGTTTGCCATCTGGGGGAAGGGGTGGAGGGAGGGAGGGGAAAAATAGGAACAGAAGTGAGTGCAAGGGATAATGCTGTGAAAAATTACCCTGGCATGGGTTCTATCAATAAAAAGTTATTTTTAAAAAATTTTTTCATTCTTTTTATTTTGTTGTATTGTTTCTCAATTTCTCATAAAGTGATTAGCTTCCATTGCTCAATTCTAATTTTTAAGGACTTATTTTCTTCAGTGAGCTTTTGAACCTCCTTTTCCATTCCTCCAATTTTGCTTTTAAAGGAATTGTTTTCCTCAGTAGTTTTTTCTCTCATTTGGCCAATTCCACTTTTAAAAGCATTCTTCTCCTCACTGGCTTTTTATACTTCCTTTAACATCTGGCCTAAGTTAATATTTTTTTCCAATATTTTTATGTTTTTTTACCAAGCTGATGTTTTGTTTTCTGTGATCTTCTTACATCACTCTCATTTCTCTTCCCAATTTTCCCTCTGCCTTTATTATTTAATTTTCAAAATATTTTTTGAGCTCATACATGGGCTGAGACCAATTCATATTTTTATTGGAAGCTTTGGACATGGGAGCTTTGACTTTGTTATTTTTTTAATGTATTTTGATCTTCCGTATCACCTTAATAACTTTCTATAGTAAGGTCCTTTTCTATTGTTTGCTCATTTCCCCAGCCTATTACTTGATTGTTAACTCTTTGTTAAAGTAGGGTTCTGCAAGAGATCATTGTACCCAAGCAACAGCAAGATTATACAATAGTCAATTCTGATGGACATGGCTCTTATCAACAGCGAAATGAGTCAGGCCAGTTCCAATGGTCTTGTAATGAAGAGAGCCATGTTCACCCAGAGAGAGTACTATGGGGACTGAATGTGGATCACAACAAAATATTTTCACTCTTGTGGTTGTTTGCTTACATTTTGTTTTCTTTCTAATTATTTTCCTTTTTGATCTGATTTTTCTTGTGGAGTATGATATCTGAGGAATATTTTCCATGCACATATTTAACATGTATTACTTGCCATTTAGGGGAGGAGGTTGGGGAAAGAGAGGGAAAAAATTTGGAACACAAGGTTTTGCAAGAGTGAATGTTGAAAATTAGCCATGCATATGTTTTGAAAACAAAAAACTTTTAAAAAAGGAAAAAAAATTAAGTAGGTTATGTTTCCAGGGTAGAGGGTGCATTGTCTCAAACTTCAGGAGTTGTGTGCAACTGTTTCAGATACACTCCTAGGGACTTGTAAGTTTTGAATTCTTCTAAGTTGGTATGATGTAATGAGAGGTATTTACTCCTCTTTTGGCCTTTGCTCAGGCCTGTGAGTGACTACAAGTACTCTTTTCTGCCCTGAAACTGTGAAAAAGGTCTCTGCTCACCTGTAGCTTCAAGTTCTGATATGCTAGTGCTCCTCCTCACCCTGGGACTATCATCCAGGATGTAATCCAGATTGAGTATGGACAGAACAAAAGTCCTGCCTTGGTGTTAGCAAAGAAACCTCTTTTTTGACCAGTTGTTTAACCCCTTTATCATCTGTGGGCTGAGAGTTGTAGAAGCCACTGGTGCTTCTTATTCAGTGGCTCCTACTGCCTACTCCTGGTTTGCTGAAGTCAGGGCTGTGCTGATGTGATCTATACTGGATGGCACTCCACTCTCACTCTGGTGCAACTTTTGTGCTAATCCTCAAAGTTATCTTGGACTGGAAAAATGTTGCTCCATATTTTTGTGGATTCAGACACTTTAAAATTTGTTTGGTGTCAAAGATATTTAGAGGGTGTTGGGGGAGAGATTGTGCAAGTCTCTGCTTTAACTCTCCATCTTAGCTTCACCTGTAAATAGTAAGCAGTTTTCAATGCCATAAAGCTTTGCTTTCTTGTAGGTTTTCTTTTTTTCTCTGCTGTATACTTTTTACTTTGTTTTTCTCCTTCCCATCTCAAAGAGGGCTACAATTAAGCAAACACACATGTACATATATATGTATACAAACAGATAAATATAGATATCTACACATACATATATTCATACCACATATATAAAAATATATTATGCTTATTTCCATTTGTCATCTGTTTCTCTGAAGATGGATAGCATCTTCTTTCATAAGTCCAAGTCTTTCTAAGTTTTCTAAATCAACTAGCTCATCATTTCCTATATCACAACAATACTCCCACCCATTTATATTCTATCTGAGAGATTGTCTATGAGATTTTTTTCCCTTTAATTTTCTACATCGCTTCCATTTTTGGCTTCGTAGCTTTTATTTATAAAAAAAATTTTTTAATTCAAAACAATTATAATTATTCATTTTACACTTTAACAATGCTCTTATTTTATAATATGGTTTAAGGTCTGATACTACTGAATCTGCTTCATTCATCTTTTCTCCCCAGTTTTTTGAAGTTCCTGATCTTTTGCTCTTCAAAATGAACTTTGTAATTATTTTTCCTAACTCAGTAAGATAATTTTAGTAATTTGGAATGATATTACCTAAATAGATTAGCTATGTTAAATTGTCATTTTTATTATATTGATTTTGCCCATGCACAATAAATATTACTTCAATTATTTAAATGTAATTTCATTTGTATAAAAAGTATTTTATGTTTATATTCATATAGATGCTGTGTCTATTTTGTCAGGTATAATTAGGTATTTTATACTGTCTCGTTATTTTAAATGGTCTAAAACAATATTGAATAATATAGTTGATTTCTTTTTTATGTAAAAATTATTTTTTCATGTTTTAATATGTGTAGTTTCTTTTTTATGTAAAAATTATTTTTTCATGTTTTAATATTTTTATTTTCCCCAGTTACATGTAAAAATTTGTACATTTATTCCCCTCTTGCCCTCCTCCTCACATTCTCCCTCTCCCCTTTCATATCCCCCATTAAGAAGGCTCATGTAAATTTGTGCAAAGCATTTCCATAAAAGTCACATTGCAAAAAAAATATAGATCTCTTTCCAGCTCCCTCCCAAAAAAAGAGTAAAAAAAGATATGTATCAGGCTGTATTCAGACACAATCAATTCTTTAAGTTTGGATAACATTTTTCATCATAAGTCCTTCAGAGTAGTCTTACATTATTGTATTGCTGAGAATAGCAAAGACAATCACAGCTGGTTATCCCACAACTTTATAGCTGACATATAATGTAGTTTCACTATTTTCCCTTTTGATTAAATCTGCTTTAGCTTTAACTTTGTCTGAAATCATGATTATTATGCCAACTTACTTTTATATGATAAATTCTACTTCTTTCCTTTATTTTGTGTGTATCTCATTTCTATAGCATTTCCTGAAAGCAACATATTGTTGCAATCAAATTTTTAATGTGCCAACAGTTTCCATTTTATGAATAAATTCATCTCATTCACATTCAAAGCTACCTATAATTGTATATTTTCTTTCTTCCTATTTTTCTTTCCTATCCTTCTCATCCTACTCCTATCCCTCCCCACTCTTCTGCTTTACTTCTGCATGCTACCTTGCCCTCCCTATTCCTTAAGCTGTCCACCTTTCCAAGAATCCCTCCCTTATTCTCTCCCCCAACCCTATCCCCTTGCTCTCTTATTTCTTTCTAAATTTAGAAAATTTTTATATCTTTCTAGATATATGTGTTTTCCCTTTTTGACCCATTCCTTCTGAGGAATTCCCTCTCCCCTCCTAACTTCTTCTGTATAAATTTTTCCTTTTTTGCCTCATTTTTATGAGATAATAGCTCCTTTTTACAATTCCTTTCACAGTTTTTCTTATAGAACATCTCACCTTATTCAGTTGAACCCAAGCCTTTCTTTCAAAGTACTAAGTAAAAAGCATAGTCATAAAAGAATTGATAATATTTTATATATAAGAAATAAATGGCTTGTCCTTATATTCCTTTATAATTTGTCCTTGCTGTTTATATTTCTCCTGGTTCTTATATGTTGAGTTTTCCCTTACATTATACTATTTTTGTCACTAATACCTGAAAGTCTTTCAGGTCAAAGATCCACTTTTTCATTCAGAATTGTACTTAATGTTGCTAGATAAGATACACTTGATCATAACTCCAGCTTTTTTGCTCTACAAAATATAATGTTCCAAGACCTTCAGTTCTTCAATGTAGTAACTGCTAGACTTTGTGTAATCCCTGTTGTCACTCCATGACATTTAAATTGTTTTTTTCTTATGCTTCCAATATTTTCTCCTTCACTCTGGAACTTTGAAATTTGGCTATGATATTCCTATAAGTTTTCTTCCTGGGATCCCTTTCAGGGGGTGACCAATGGATTTTTTCTATTTTTACTTTGTTTTCCTGTTCTAGAATTTCAGGGTGTTTCCCTAATAATTTCTTGTAATATTTTATCAAGATTCTTATCATAATTTTGAGGCAGTTTATTTTCCCCTCTGAGGTGATTAGGGTTAAGTGACTTGCCCAGTGTCAAACAGCTAAGACATATTGAGTGTCTGAGGTTGGATTTGAATTCAAGTCTTTTTGATTTCAGGGCTGGTGCACTGTGCCATCTCACTGCCCCAGTCTAACTTTCTTATTTTTTTCTTTGATATGCTCTCCAGATTTTTCTCATGAGATGTTTCATTCTTTTGATTTTGCTCTTATCATTTCTAGAATATCATTAGCTTCTCTTTCTCCAATTCTAGTATTCAAGGAATTATTTTATTCCTTAAGTTTTTAGGGTTTGATTTCAAATTGTTTGATTTACTTTTCATAATTTTCATTTCTCTTCTTTTTTTTATTATTTTCTTGATTTTCTTAGATTGCTCTTGCTCCCCTCGTCCAATTTTTCTTAAATTTTTCATTTGATTTTCAAAGTACTTTTTATGTTCTTTTAAGAAATCGTTTTGTGCTTGGATCCCCAGTCCAGGATTTCTCTGATCAGCACAGTTATGTTTAACATTTCTTGATAATGGAAGGGACTTCAGTCTTCTACTCAGCCATTGAACCCCTTTATACTATCTGTGAGATGAAAGTTTTTACATCTGAGGCAGCTTCCTAATCCAGTTGTCCCCAGGGCTTCTTTTTTGTTCATTCCAAAACTTTGACCTGGAGGTGTTTGCACTTCACTCTGCCCTAAGAGATCAGGTTTTTCCTGAGATATCTTAGGTTGTTTTAGGAGAACAACTGCTTTAACCATGACTTGTTTATTTTTGCTTGTCTACATTACCTCTGAAGCAATGTTTTGTCTTTTTCTGTGGAGGAAATTTAAAGAATCTAAAGTTTTCCAAAATACTTCATCATATTCTCAGAATCCTCTCAGAGAATAATTTACTTTCAATTAATCTACTTCTTCACCATCTATTCATATTTTAGATATTTGTAATCTGATAGCTGACCTCACCACTTTATTGAAACTTCTCTTCCAATGATTATCATTGATCTCTTAAATGCTTTATCTAATGACTCAATCATCCTCTTCACTCTTACTTTGACTGTCCCTCAAGCTTTTGTCCTGAATGCCCTTTAAACTGGCTTGGATGATTTCATCTATATCTGAGTTCAATGATCATCGTTACACAGATGCCTCTAAAATATACAACCAATGCTACATTCTCCTCAGAATTCAAGTCTCAATAATTTTTGACTGACATTGCCATCTGTACTTGCCACTTCATCAAAACACATCTCTAACTAAACTTGATCATCTCCCCCAAAACTCCACCCTTCCTTCATACTTAATAATTTCTATTGAATGTATCATACTTTTCATTCACCTAGGCTTTAAAACTTCTATATTATCTCTGCTATTTTTTCTCCCTCAGTGCCAAAATACCATCCATTGCCAGATCTTTCCAATTATAAATAAGGAAAATCACCTCATTTTCACTGCCTCTTATAAATCTCCTTAAGCTTGAGATGATCCACAGAGGGAGGTAGATTTATCAGATTATAGAATCTTACAACTATAAAGGATCCACTCTAAGATCATACACGTTTCTGTGGCAGAAAAGAAAGAATAAAAGAAGTGTTGTGGTCTTTTAATGGCCTCAATCAGTGCTGGAATTTTTAGAGCCAATTTCCCACTATCAGTCATAGCACTTAATAGCAGAGTTGCCCATTCAGAAGGCAATATCTCATCTAGAATTGGAGAGTTAGATCAAAAGAGCTGAAATTGAGGGGAACTAAAGTATACTCTAAACAAATGCTATTACTTTTGTAACTATAATCACATAAGGCTAGAGGACTTGTGATAGCAAAGAAGAAAATTAATATTGAAGTCAAAATAGACATTGCCCTAGCAATTATGAGATGCAATGCATGGTGTTGCCACAAAGAAAGAAAGGACTCTGCTACCGGAGTCATGAGTAACCTTGGCCAGATGTGTTGCCTATGTGAATATCATAAGTTCTTGTTCATTCTTCCCATGGACTCTGTGTATTTATGGGAGAGTGAGCCCAAGTTTGGAGGACAGAAGGGAAAATGTTTTGTATTTACTGTACTTTTGTCATTTTTATAAATGCTGTTGGCAAAAGCTATTTGTGGATATTAGTTTTCTTTTAATTAAATTCAATTTATTTCAGTTACAAACATTTATTTTCTTTCCCTTTCACCTCCTCCCCATTGAAAAAGAAAAAAGGAAATTGTTTTCAAACAAAAATACATAGCCAAACAAAACAAATTACTGTATTGGCCACTTCTAAAAATAATTATTTCATTGCATTATAACTCTATAGGGGTTGGTATTATTCTTCATCATTAGTCCTCTAAAATCATGGCTGGTCAACTGCCTTCATTTGGTTGCTTGTTTAGTGTTAAGATTCTTACAAGGTACTAAAACAGTGGAATTGATAGAGACAATAATTATCTAATTTAGCATGGTTCAGTATGATCTATCTGATCCTACAAGGAGATATTATGGGCCAGAATTTGAAACAAGGTACTAAGTCAGTTATCTAATTTAGCATGGTACTTAACAGTTCTCTAGTTCAGTAATGTACTTAGTACTTACTAGAATTCCACAAGATTTCCACCTTTAAGAGAACATATATAAGGAGGAGCAGTCAGGGCCAAAAAGGACAAGCCCACTAAAGGACAAGCACACTAGAAGCTCTGGGAGGAGGAGACAGATTCATTCCATCTTCCACCTTTGTGCTGGCTGGAGACTGAAGCAGAAACCTTTGGAGTCTGGGAGATTCAGAAGCCAGAACTCAAGTTCTCAGAACCAAGACTACAGAAGGCCTCTAAGAAAGCTAACCGGCCCCAGGAAAAGAGACAAGACTTTGAAGAAGAAAATTAAGGATTTGGACTTTAATACCTAGCTGCATTTGGGGTGATTACTCAGAACTGAAACTAAGGCTGCTTCCAGAAGCCCCCAAGAAACCTGCTCCCAGAGAACAATATATTTTAGAGAAGAACATTACATTTTGGCACTCAATGTAGGGCAGACATGATCCTGATTTCAGTAGAAAAGTCTCTTTGACCCAAAAATTAGGGTGAGTACAAAAACAAAGAAACTTTGTTAAAGGGCTAAACTGCTATTTCAGCTAAAATGGGACAGATGTTTGGAAAACAGCCTTCTTTTCCTCTTCAAGGAAAATGTGTAGAGAGCATTGTCAGACTTATGAAAAGCCACAGTTTGATTATAATTTGGGAGCAGATCACTGAACTTTTAGAAACTATACAGTACACATCTCCTTGGTCCTCTATGGAAAAAGAATTGGATCTAGAGGAATGGAAATTAGTAGGAGAGCAACTATGTCAATTTTACAATAAAAATGGACCTGACTCAATTTCCAAAGATACACTTTATATACACAATTTAATACAACTGGCTTTAGGAAATTATATAAGTTATAGAATAAGGAAAAAGACAAAAGAGCAAGAGGGGGGGGGAGGAGCCAACTAAACTAGGTGAAAAGGATGAAGAATCAGATAAGAATGGAGTTAAGTACAATTTTGAGTGTTATACTTCACAGCAGGAGAAATTAGGTCATTCCACATCCCCTGAGCTACTTCCCTCAATTAACCCTTCATGGATGGAGGGAGGAAGAGGGAGAGAGGCAGTGACACAAACAGAACCACCTATGACAAGATTACAAAAAGCACTGGTTAAAGCAAAAAATGAAGGACAGGATGTATCTGTTTTAAAAATAAATGCATAACCTGTGATTGAAGAGCTTGACTCTTCAAGTCAACAAAGGAGAAGATTTTTGATTTGGAAAAAATCAAGGATTTGAAAAAAGGTTGCATTCTTTATGGGGCTACATCATCTTATGTTAAGATATTACTAGATAATTTGGCTTTTGAAATCCTAACCCTCAGTGATTGGAAATCCATAGCTAGGACGTGTTTAGAACCGGAACAAAACTTGTTGTGGCTTTTGGAGTATCATGAATTATGTAGGATTCAAGCCCAACACAACAGGCAAACAGGAATTAATATACAAATCACTTCTGACCAACTAGCAGGTGAAGGTCAGTATGGAGAGAATTAAGCACAGATTAATTACCCCACAACAGCTTATGAACAAATTGCTACTGCTGCTATAAAAGCTTGGGGATCCCTCCCAGGGAAAGATGAAGGTAAAGCTTTCACAAAAATAGAGCAAGGTCCTAATGAACCCTTTGTGGATTTTGTGAGACGTCTGCAAACAGCTGTCACAAGAACTATTGGAGAAAATGCAGTTACAGAAATAATGAAACGACAACTGGCTAAGGAAAATGCCAATGAGGTTTGCAGAAGAATTATATGGGGACTACACAAAGATGCTCCTTTAAAGGAGATCATAAGACGCTGTGCCACAGTGGCACATGTGCTTATTATACCCAGACTATGATGAACATGGGAAGATAGGGTTCCTCTTGGCAAGGGACCTCTAGAGAAACGCATCGATGTTTTCAGTGTGGAAAAATAGGACATCTGAGAGCTCAGTATAGATATAGAAATAGAGTGAGAGGACAGGGTGAGAGAATAAAACCCAAAACCCTATGTCCAAAATGCCACAAGGGCTTCCACTGGGCCTCAGAAGGCAGATTGACCCAGGGAAATGAGAGGCAGGGCCCAGCCTCAAGATATCATACAAAAGACAGATGGGACATGATGGCAGCTGAGTTTACACCCAGAGACTCTTTTCTTTTTAGAAGGTCAGGGCTTTGATGTGATCAATTAGCCTAAAAGCAATCACATGTCAGAAAGGGATTACAATTGGGGAAAATACAGGCTTTTTAAACCAACAGGGCAGTGTCCAGTGCAAATAGCTCCAATGTAATTGCCAGGTGATGAGAAGAAATTTAGAAAGTGGTAAAATAGAGGGGACTAGATAGATTAACTGCTTGGAAGAAAAGGTTTGCTTGTATTTCTACAGATGGAGAAGGAATCACATAGGTGCTAATGAGCCGTATTTGCCTTGTGCATCAGAGAAAGACAGAAAAAGAGAAAAATCTGGAAACAAAGGAGAAGACCTAAGAACAAAGTCTGCAGGAATCATTAGATTCCTTAACACAAGATGAGACTATTGCAGGACTTGAAAACCAGCAGGAATCATTGGATTCCTTGAGATGAAAAATTGTTGATGAGACTATTGCAGGACTTCAAAACTTGCAGGAATTATTGGATTCCTGGCACATGAACTAATGAACAATAGATTCGTTTTGGATTATTTCTAGGACTTATGGATATGTATAATTCCTTACGTTGATTCATGTTATTTGTTACATCACTACTAGCCTGTGTTATATTGCTATGTGCGTATGTAATTTATGTAATTATGTGTAATACCTCCTATATTGACAGATTTATGTATACCTGTTTTCAAGTGAGCCCCTTCAGAAACCCGCTAATCCGATGTGATTTCCCATTTCCTTTGGTGTTTTCATCTCCCTTCCTGAGATGTCAGGGAGGGCATAATCACCTTTTTATGGTGTTTTCTTTCACTCATTTTTTGAGTAGTCAGGGAAGGTGTGATCACCTTCTCTTTTGGGGTTCTCACCTCCTTGAGAAGTCAGAGAGGTCACGACTACCTATGTTCTAAATCAAAAGAAAGTGGGAGATGTTAGGATTCTTACAAGGTACAAAGACAGTGGAATTGATTGAGACAATAATTATCTAATTTAGCATGGTTCAGTATGATCTATCTGATCCTACAAGGAGATATTATGGGCCATAATTTGAAATAAGGTGCTAAATCAGTTATCTAATTTAGCATAGTACTTGACAGTTCTCTAGTTCAGTAATGTACTTAGTACTTACTAGAATTCCACAAGATTTCCACCTTTAAGAGAGCATATATAAGGAGGAGCTGTCAGAGCCAAAAGGGACAAGCCCACTAAAGGACAAGCACACTAGAAGCTCTGAGAGGAGGAGACAGATTCATTCCATCTTCCACCTTTGTGCTGGCTGGAGACTGAAGCAGAAACCTTTGGGGTCCGGGAGATTCAGAAGCCAGAACTCAAGTTCTCAGAACCAAGACTATAGAAAGCCTCTAAGAAAGCTAACCGGGCCCCAGAAAAAGAGACAAGACCTTGAAGGAGAAAATAAAGGATTTGGACTTTAATACCTGGCTGCATTTGGGGTGATTATTCAGACTGCTTCCAGAAGCCCCCCAAGAAACTTGCTCCCAGAGAACAATACATTTTAAAGAAGAATATTACAGTTTAGACTTAAGAAAGTGATGCAGAAATGCCTAGTAATGCAGAATAAACTGGGACATTGATATATTGTTGGTGGAATTGTGAATACATCCAGCCATTATGGAAAGCAATTTGGAACTATGCTCAAAAAGCTATCAAACTGCATACCCTTTGATCCAACAGTGTTACTACTGGGCTTATATCCCAAAGAGATCTTACAAAAGATAAAGGCACCTGTGTGTGCCAAAATGTTTGTGGCAGCCCTGTTTGTAGTGGCTAGAAACTGGAAACTGTGTGGATGCCCATCAATTGGAGAATGGCTGAATAAAGTATGGTATATGAATGTTATGGAATATTATTGTTTGGTAAGAAATGACCAACAGGAGGATTTCAGAAAGGCCTGGAGAGACCTACATGAACTGATGCTGAGTGAAATGATCAGGACCAGGAGATCATTATATACTTCAACAACAATACTGTATGATGATCAATTCTGATGGACCTGGCCATCTTCAGCAATGAGATAAACCAAATCAGTTCCAGTGGCGCAGTAATGAACTGAACCAGCTATACCCAGTGAAAGAACTCTGGGAGATGACTAAGAACCATTACATTGAATTCCCAATCCCTATATTTTTGCCAGCCTGCATTTTTTATTTCCTTCACAGGCTAATTGTACAATATTTCAAAGTCCGATTCTTTTTGTACAGCAAAATAACGGTTTGGACATGTATACTTATTTTGTATTTAATTTATGCTTTAATATATTTAACATGTATTGGTCATCCCGCCATCTAGGGGAGGGGGGTGGGGGGAAGGAGGGGAAAAATTGGAATAAAAGGTTTGGCAATTGTCAATGCTATAAAATTACCCATGCATATAACTTGTAAATAAAAAGCTACTAAAATTTTTTTTAAAAAATAAAATAAAATAAAATGAGGTGCTGGCATGAAATCTATTTATACTTCAAGTAAACATAAAAAACCAAGAATTTAGCTATAAATTTATATAAGATACAGGAAATATAAATTAAAAAGACCAGTAAAAAGGTTATATCATGCTTAAAGGTGTCATAGATAACAAATATCAATACTTACTACATATCTGATAGTATATCATCTAAATATTTAGGAAAAAAATTAGACTGGTAGGGGAAACTAGGTAGCCAAAGTACAATAGTAGGTGATCTTAATATATTTCATTTTGAAAAGCTGTATCCAAAAGATAAACAAGAAAAAAGTTAAAGAACTGAATGGAATTTTATAAAAAATAAAAATTGCATATCTCTATTACATAAATAGCAACATAAAGGAATTTAAATAATCTCACTTTTAAATGTGAAATTTACACATTTATAATGAAGACTTTATAATTTTTAATTACTTGTATTGGATTTGACCTGTTTTCACAGGACAGCATATTTTTGTCATGTGTGTAGAGAGCTTTGCTCTACCATGCCTGAAAAAAAGAGAACACAACAGCATCCATATAAGCCCAATTCTAATCACTCAAAATTCAGTTGGGGTAGAGACCTATGCTGGTGAACTGTGAATTGCAGTGAATGGAACTGATTGGATGAAGTATTTCTCAGTATTGAGTCACATGATCCCTGTTGCCAGAGCTGGGAAATTGGGCTTTGGACTCACATGATTTCTGGTGGCGTCAGGCCTTGGAGGTGAGAGGAAGTTACAAGAAGTTATGTGACCTGTGGGAAACAGACAACATTGGTGACGTTTGGTCAAGGATGGTTACCTCTTTTTAGTCTATCCAATGAAAAGGCTTGGGTCTTTTCCCATTTAACAGGGTGTTCTACTTCCAGCTGACCAGGTTCCAGGAGCACATGACGGTTGCACAGGATGGCTCCCAGGTGTGCCTGGGCCTCTCCCCAGGGATTAAATAAATGTTTTCTCTTTGTACCTGAAGATGTCTCTGATTAATTAATTTGGGAAAGGGGTGTAGCACCTGTCCCACACAGCAGGATGGAGGGAGACTGAGACATATTAAGATCCAGTTTACAATCAGAGGTGAAAGAGTCAAAAAAAGTGGTACAGATAAAAGGAAGGGAAAAGATTGAAATTAACAAAGATTTCAAAAAAGAAGAAAACTCAAGTACCTTGAATATAATTAGTTCAAACAACAGGGGGAAAAACCTAGAACAACCAAAGTAAATTTGTATTCCATCTCTGATTAGCAAGTTCAAGTTTATGCGAATAAATACTGCAAAATAAAGAAAAATGATGAAACAGAGGGCTCTGGAGAAATTTAAGGAAAACATGGAACCACAACATACTGTTCCTGAATGGTTCAAGAGATGAATGAGAACTATAGGAATAGAATCTATGACCTACATTTAAAAAAAAAATGAGAAAATGTGATGGAAAGCCATACCTAAGAAATTTAAAAAAAAACAAACAATAAATTGGTAAGAAATGCATAAAAATGAAGGCCAATCTAGAAAAAAGAGAAGCAGAAAAAAATTACAGTGAAAGGAAATGTGCCCACTATGCAAGCAAAATATACTGATCTCAAAGACAGGAAAAGAGAGACAATCTAAAGAACATAGATTTCCCAGAAGAACGATTGGATCAACAAAACCCTTAATATCATATTGAAAAAAATAATAGAAGAGAATATCCCACAACTTCTGAACATAGAAAATGAAATCCAGTTGAAAAAACTCACATCACTTTCAGAAAACAAAACCCAAAAATATAAAATCAAAGATATATAATGATTAAATTTAACAATTTGATTCAGAAACAAGGTCTGCAAATGATCAGGAGAAAAATCTTTAAATACAAAGGAAAAGGCATTCAAATACTGCAAACTATAATGTATTTTGAAGAGCAATGGAGCTCAAGATTCACCCTATAGTGCTTACCCTGCAAATATGAACTTAATCATACAGAGGGGAAATTAAATTCAATATGTATTATTCTGTAGGAAGAGTTTAAAACCTTTTAGGAAAGAAAGCTAGAAATGAAGAGATTATTTTCTTCTTGAATATACTAACCAACTGAAATTAAGGAGGAATGAATGAATGCAGCAGGCAAGGACAGCAACAGCAACAGAGTAACAACTGAAATATTAGTAAGAGATTTCTTTCTAAATGTACAAAAGAATACAAACTGAAGACAGAAATCTGGTAGAAAGTGAAAAGGCAGGCAAGAGGCATTATGAACAGAACCTTGTAACATCATGCTTATTGGTGATTTTTTGGTGACATTACTATTATGCCTTAGTTTCCCTGAATTATTCTGCCTCAGTTTCCCTAGTTATTAGCCCCTCCTTCCTGGACATGAGATAATTAGGGCTGCAGAACTCTAGCACTTTAAAGAGTCATAAAACTCCAGAAGTCTTATCTCAAATGCTTGGGCATCTTCTGCTTCAGACATCCTGTCTCTTAGCTTCTTCACTCCCAACTTATCAGAATTTATGATCCTTCCTTCCTTATCCTCCAACCTGTCAGAACTGAATTTATGGTCCTCTCCTGGAACTTTCATCAACTCAGTGCTTTGCTCCACCCTTGCCTTTGTTTCCCTGATAGCTACAGCCCCATAAGAGTCTCTGGAATCCCTTGCTCATCATTGAATGCTTTGAGACAAGAGTCTCATCCAGTTAATTGGCTGATATGCTTCTCCAGACCAACTCTCCACTATTAAAATATAAAAAAGCCTTCTCCAATATCTATCTTGCCTGAGTTTTTCCGACATTACATTTCTGGAGGCCCCAGCGAGATATGAGATCTGAGTGCAAGATGAGGGTCTCTACCCATAGCCTTGGGGCGACTGAGTCTGGGCTCTTTTAGGAAGACTGGCCCTCTGATTTCTTCCAGAATCCCCCCTTCTTGGGGGGGATCCCTAGAAAGATCAGACCAATGGGCTATATGACTCTGGGAAGCATCAGCAGACGCTATATAAATGCTATCTGTTCTGAATGTCTATTAAGACACATATCTGGTCTGAATATGTCTTTGAACAATAAATCTGGATGCCTCTGGGCACGAATCTGGGTGTCTCTGGGCATAAATCTAGATTCTGGGTATTTTTTAACATCTGGACACTCTCTGTGAAGGCAGAGAATGCACCAAACCACTGTTTGGAAGCCTATTTAAAAGGCTCCATTTGAAATACTGAGAGGGAAAGACTGTTGACCTGAAAACTCCCCTCATGGCATCTGTGAGGTATCAGGAATTTGCCCCTAGCTTGTATGTGTTAAATGTTGTGTCTGTGTGGTCAATGTTTGTGCTTTTTCTGTCTATTTTGTTGATTTAAGGAGCTCTGTTAAATTTTAAGGACGATGATTGAGAAATTTGGCAATTGATTATTTCAATGTTGCAAAGGTGCTTAGCATAAAAAATGCTTGTGGTTTTCAACTTCTTATTGGACTTAATTGTAATCTGTTTGCACTAATTTGAAAGAGGAATAGGAAAAGCATTCTTTCAAAGCCTCCTAGTAGAGAAAAAAAAAAAAAAGAGGGCAATAAAACCTTATCTGATTCAAGTTGCAGCTCTGCCTTGGGAGAAGGTAAGAGAGAGAGAACAAAAGAAGCTGATATTAATTGCTTTGGGGAACAAACTCAGGCAGGAAAAACAAAGTCTCTGAGAGCCAGTTTAAAATATGTGTGGGTATGGATGTGGGTATATGTGTGTGTATATGCATGTATATATACCACAAAATGGTAATTAAGTTTGTCTGCAACATTTAATTGGAATTTTAGAAAGCTTCCCACTTAAGTGGGAAAAAACATATCCTTTCGGCTTATTGGTCTGTCAAATATTGGGAACTTAGTTTTAAAAGTGGTATTGTGATTTTGAAATTGTGGGAGATAATTATTATTGCCTTGTGCATGCTAGATTTGTTTATCCTGGGTATAAGATCTTAGGAATTTGTTTGAATGTTAAACCATTACTACTGAAAGAAAAAAAAAAATTTTTAAAGCTGTATTTGATTTGATTTTTAGTTGTTAAAACAAAGTCCGGATGACTTAGCTGAAGAAGTCACATACCTACTAATTAGATGAAGTATGTTACCTTCTGAAACATATATTGGACAATTTGTAAACATTATAAGTTATGCTTTAAATTTTGTGAGCTCTTTTGAACATGTGTATGAGCTTTATTTAGCTATTCACTATATTGTGAAACTTAAAAAAGTTTTAAAGGAAAGGAGAAAATAAGGTGATTTAAAGAAATGGGATAAGAAATATTGATTTGTAGAAACAATTGACAGTTTGAATGATTTCAGGAAGGAATTGAGAGACAGAGGACAAGAGTGAAGAGAGAACCCCAAAACTCTGAAAAATCCTTAAAGGAGAAAACCTTCTTCAACTCTGCCTCAATGAGGGAACTCCACCCCAAACACAAATAGTTTCATCTTTGTTATCTAGGTAGGGTTGGTTCAGTCCCAAAATCCATTGAATTCAATTCAAATTCTAACCCTAGCTAAGCCCCCTTCAGCTTGTAGCCAAAACCCCCTATTATAAAAGAGCCAAACTAAAAACCCTCTCTTTGCAGAGGTTCCAAACATGCCAGCTATGCCATGCTTGGCATCCCAAGGATCTCTGTCCACTGGAATAACTTTTCCAGTGTCCTTCTCTCTTTATCCTCACCTACTTCCTTAACTAGACTTTAATTAGATTTTAATCTTACTTCCAATCCCCATAATAAGCCTCTTTTATCAATCTAGGTTTTCAGGTCTGTAAATTCCTTTATAGGGGACTCTTGTGCCTCCAGAAGGGAATCCCAGAACTCCCTACCCTTGTGCCACCACTAGACCTCATTTAGATCTTATTTAACTCCCTGATCACCAGAAACCCTAATTTCATTTGGGTACCCCAAATCTAAACCTCATCAAGGGAAGAGATAGTGTCAGGAAGGAATCAGTTGGAAAGAGAGACAGAACTTGTTGGAAATGGCAGTCAGAGAGGAGACAGAGATGGTATGTGATTTCAGGGAGATAATGTTGGTTTTTGAGAGAGAGAAAGAAGGAAAAAGCATATAGCAAGAAAAAGAAGAGGACGTTGGGAAAAAAAAAAAAAAGAGGAGAGTCCTTTAAGGAATTTGCCATTTGCCCGGATAAAGAAAACACACTGGCTGGCTAAGTCCTGAGAAGGATTTGGTACCCTAAAAAATCATTATAAAGAGTGGTAGACTAGGGGAGGGAGAAATGGGAAGGGAACTTTTGACTTCAAAGGTGAAATTTTAACTGACCTTCTCTTTCCTCCCCCTTCCCTCCCCCACCCCCACTGCTTATGGCTGCTTTAGAAATGGAGATAAACTCACTGGCTCTCTGCTGCCAAGAGCTTTTTATTACTTAAAGGAACAGCCTTCTTTTATGATCTCCTTGTTTAAGGAATATGATAACAAATGTGATCTGTTATTTGGTAGGGTTATTTCCAAAAGTTTAATTGATTTTTTAAGAATAAAGAAATTATTAATGTTAAGTCTGAAGGATTCTTTTATGTGGAATTAGGATATTCTGTATGAGTTTAATTGATTGTATTGAATCATCTTGAGGTTGTGCCCATTATTCAAAGGGACTCTGAGAATAATAATTTTTGCCTTTCTCCCTTTGAACATATTTCTGTTATGGACAATAGGCAATTTAGGATTTGAAAAATTATTTGTATAATGTTCATCTTATACAACATCTACTTAGATATGAAAGATAAGCTATGAACTTTCTTGAATGAATCTCTTACTGCTATCAACATAAGGTCATGGTAAATACCTGTTTAGGATTCATCTGAAGCTTTGGTTAATGGGATTTGTTATTGGAGGTAAAATTTCGTGGGCCTGTAGCCAATATTATTTGGGAGTTTTAAAACTCAACCTTCTGAAAGTCACTGAGACAATTACCTGAAGTAAAACTGAGTTAAGACTATTTTGAGAATCAGTTTTGACTGATTATATTATGTTATAGTTATATCCCTGCTTTTTCCCCCCGTGACCGATTTCTATGATTAGAACCAATAATCAATAGAAACCATTAATGTAACTCAATTATGTCACACCTCACTGTTTCCAATCTGATTATAGGTAATCATTATATCCTAAATACTTAGGCAAATGAGTATTTAGCCTAGTCTTCTATCACTTTTTAGATATTTGTGTCTGTAGATATTCAGGTCTTTGAAGCTTTCTAAATAATGAGAGGACAATTGGCATAGTTTTCTGTGAGATCTAACTGCTGTTTTGTTTAGTGGGATTGCAACTGATAACCATTTGTCTGTCCTGTGACAAGAACTTGCCTCCTTACATGGGAAACTACAGGCCAGTTTATACTGGCCTCTCCACATTTCGTAGCAGTCCTTGTGAACCAGTCTTTCTATCTCAAACTGTTCTAACCTTTATTTGTTAGATTTGTTTTCTTTTCTAGATTTTTGGTCAAATTACAGCTGTACATCTACTTCTGGGACCTGAATCAGCCCATTGGATGCTTTGATCACTTTCAGCACATCACATCACAATTCCCTCCCTGGAATAGGAATCAACTCTTTGCCCATTTTCAGCATCGCCCCTGCCCCTAATAATAGACTTTGAGCCTCACTGATTTGGGGGGAACTGTAAGTGGTTAATGAATGACTGCCAAATTCTGAGTGGGTCCCCTATTACTGTGTATTTATTTGTATTCTCTAACTGTTCATAATGTTCCCTTCAGAACATGTAATTGTTTGAGGGATTTTTAGATAAGTTCTTGAGTGGAAAACCAGTCTGTTATGTATAGAAACTTTAATTCACTTTCTGGACTTATATGTGGAATGGCTTCTTGACAGTTGGAGCCCTATTTACTCTTCCTTGGATGATTACTGCAAGAAAACAGGGGAGCATAAGAGATAAGGGACCAGGAAAGCTGGTGGATTTTTCCCAAAAGTACCTGAAAGAATGGGAATCCCTAGTGCCACTAGTTCCTGTTCACTTTGCCCCAGGCACTTCTGTCCCACCAGTTCAAATTGGAAGCTCTCCCAGCAGTCCTTTTTCGGCTTTACTCCCTGCTTGGTTTATTATTTGTATCAGTCTCTCTGATCCACTCCTCCAGTCCTGTAACCCCAATTCCTTAATTAGTATTTCAGCATTCTCAAAAGACATTGTAGTTTGGTATCAGGCCTCTGCCTTGATGGTCTGACTAAAGTGTGCATACTCCCAGACTCTGTCCCATAATCCGGATCCTTTCTGTATCCTACTTAGTAGCAGCCAGTAGAAGCCTGTTCTTCTGGGCAGGGACAGGTGAAACAATTTCAGGCCTCACCCTTCCCCAAATAGATTTTCTGACAGTAAGGGACTGGCACAACAGCCCTTAGCGCTGCTGCCCTCCTGATGGGCAGTTTGGTTAAGATGAGTGCACAAATGACTGCAGACCTAACTCACATTGAACTATCCATTTCAAACTGGATCCCCTGGCTAAGATGGTACTCCAGAACAGCAGAGAACCTGACATGCTTGCAACAGGGATGCCTCTGTGCCGTCCTAAATGAGGAATGCAATTAACAGCTCCGGGGTTATCAGGGAGAAACTTGCCCTAACTTTAGGTCCTTGCATTTTTTCTAATCTTTAATTTGACTTATCCGTTCCAGATAGGGTCAGTCAAAATCATGGCGCTGAGACCCTTCAAGATAATTCAATTATTTAAATATTGTGGGATGTTAAGCCTCAGTTTCCCTGAATTGTTCTGCCTCAGTTTCCTGGTGACAACCCCTCTCCCGCCCCGAGATAATTAGAGCTGCAGAGTTCTAGCCACTCTGGCATTCCAAAGAGTCATAAAACTTAAGATGGCTTATTTCAAATGCTTGGGCGTCTTCTGCCTCAGACATCCTGTCTCCTAGATTCTTCACTCCCAACTTATCAGAATTTATGATCCTTCTTTCTCTATCCCCAACCTGTCAGAACTGAATCTATGATCCTCTCCTGGAACTTCCATCCACCCAGTGCTCTGCCCCACCTAGCCTTTGTTTCCCTGATAGCTGGAGCCCTATAAAAGTCTCTGGAATCCCTTGCTCATCACTGAATGCTTTGAGACAAGAGTTCAATTCAGCCACCTGGCTGATATGCTTCTCCAGTCCAACTCTCCACTATTAAAATATTAAAACTCTCTAATCTCTATCTTGCCTCAGTTTCTCTAGCATTACAATTACATGGAAGAGTACATAAAAAGAAAGGGATCCAGGAGATAGAGGGGAAGCAATGCTATAGTGAGGTCAAATCAAGGGCTAACAATGAGGAGAAGATGACTTTCTATAGTCTCAGAAAGAGTACAGCCTACAGGGAAGTAAGTGAAGAGGAAAGAAGAAAGATTGAAGAGGAAAGGGATGGAAGGAAGTCTTATTTTGGAGGGAGGAGGGAGTTCTACTATGAATAAGAAGAGATGGTCATTGAAGAGAGATGAAGATCTTACAATGGGATAAGACATTTGATGCTTTAAATTTTACCTCTCTTAAATTGGAAGGGAAAATTTAGGAAATCTAAGGTATTAGGAGTACCAGGGGGAAAGGGAGGGTATGGGCAGAGGGAGGGTTCTAAGCAAATATTGGGGGAATCAATAGGATCAATATAGATCAGTGGTGTGCTACTTTTTCAGAGACAAGGTGAAGGGGGAAACACCCTACTATAAGATAATGTCTTCTCTAATACTTGCAATAATCGGCATTGTTCTGGGAGTCAATGCACAATGGAAAGGGAAAATTCATGGAAAAAGCCCAACAAGGCAGTAACAAAAAGCATCTAGAGGGGAAAGTCTGGAATCTATACTTTAGAAGCTTTGATTGAATAAAGAATATAGAGAAAATAGAGCAATCAGATAATTGTAAGGGTCATAAATCAAAGAATGGAGATTTAGAGTAGATAGAAAGAGGAAATGGAAAGTTAAGAGAAATGTTTTTGGAAAGGGAAGAAAAATGAAATTTTAAAAACTAAATAATTATCTGAAGGGGAAGAAAGAAAGGTAAATGAAAAACTCTATTTGGAGGGGGAAAAGGAGAAAGAAATACATAATCAAATAAAAACTCATAAAAATCTTTGTCTTGTGTTGTGTTTACTGTTATTTGTAGATTCTGTTACCCTGATTGATTTCTAAGGGGGAAATGCAACCAGCCAAAACTGGTTGAAAACTGCTGTGAAAAACTACAGCCAAAGAATTTAGCATACTTGGGAAAATTAATAAAGTTTCATACTTGAAGCTCTTCTCCTAGCTTCTTTAATCTGATGCTAAACTCCATCCCAATAAGCAGGGAATAATAACCATTTTAGACTTTCAGTGAGAAATTGGGTTTTAAAAAATAAAATTAAAAAAATAAAAAATAAACCTACAAAATACTTTCTCTCCAGCAAGGATAAAGGTACAGGCATAGATTCATAATCAAAGAAAGGAAACCTTTTTCCTGGTTTGTAGGAATTTGTGGCATTACAAATGAATTAGAGATTCCAAATTATGGCAATTGCTAGATTTTAGTAGATTTCAGAGGTTTAGAGATAAAGTAGATTGGAGATTAATCATTAAGTAGTTTGAAGACTAACCATTTTAATATTGCAGGAGAGAATTCCTGGATACTGGATACTGGATACTGGATTCCTGGAACTCTGGATAATTCCCTATCTGATAGGGATAGAAGAAAAACTTAACATTCTCAAATATCTTAGTGAGTTTTTGGAGTACCACTCTGTATAATTTGTTTTATGGAAAAATAAGAATTAAATTATGTAAATGTTTCAGGGATAAATAGCACATAGATCAAATTTCCCACCACCCAAGCCAATACTGACAGAGCTATTATTTTAGTGGAATTAAGAAAGACAGCTGATTTGAAAGTATTCTCAAATGAAGAAAAAAAAGTATGTGATTTGCATTTTTAAATGTATCTGAAACTTTATATCCATTCCTTGTTAACCCTTTCTTCACACACACACAAAAATGCAAGTTTGTTTAAATCAGGAAGAAGCTTTAAAATGAGTACAATGTAAATAAGGAATAGAAAGAATGATTTAAATTAAAAAGGGACCTATCTCACTCCTACCATGACCTGGACTCAGACCATGATCTAGATGATGAATATAAATATTCATAATGATAGGAAATGGAGGTGTTGTAATAGGGAACCTAGCAACAAGAAGGCTAAGGAACAGAATAACAAGAGTATGCATTAATCATGAGATCCTTCATCGTGTACCTTGCACACAATGCCCCATTTGTATAGGCAATAAGTCTGTGCAAAGACAAGTCTTGTGCAAACCTGACCCTTGTGGTATTTGGCTGGTTGGATCTCATTCAGCTCACTCTTGGGAATGGATGTTGAGGCCTGGGGTGTGAGTTCTGCCTCACTAGCTAAAGGTTTGGGGTACACACCCTGTAGACATGTCAGGACAGGCATGGAGCACTCAGCAAACCAAGATCGCTCCCACCGTCTCAGGAGTTGGGCTCCTGGATACACAAGCTAAACACATACTTGTTGCCTGGGGCACATTGGCAAGGGCAGGTGAGAGGGGTATAAGTACAGGACAGCAGAGGGAGAGAGAGGAAACAAGGAAACAGAAGAAGGGACAAGATGATGTAACCAAGAAATAAAGCTTCTCTAACTGCATAAATGGTGTCAGACTGCTCTGTCATATCCGGAGACATCCGAAGGTCTAGAGGCGACGATAATTGGGTAAGTGCTCAGACTCCAGCTGGTGTCAGCAGGTCTGCACTAGCTGAGGACCCCGACAGTGTTGACCAGAAAAAATTGATGATGATGATGATGATGAGTATGATGATATACTGCTTGGAAAAAAGTTGTACTGACCCTTTAAGATGTCCTTATTTGTGAGATTCCTTGACATTTTATATTCAGGTAAGGTCAGAGATTTTATCAGTGAGGCCTTATTTCTAAACTATATAGAGAACTGCTTCAAATATATAATCTACAAGTCATTCCCCAACTGATGATAAATGGTCAAAGGACATGGACAATTTTCAGATAAAGAAATTAAAGCCATTTCTAGTGATGTGAAAAAATGTTCTAAATCACCATTAATAAGAGAAATGCAAATTGAGACAACTCTGAGACATTTTACATCTCTCAGATTGGCTAAGATGATAGAAAAGAGAATGATAAATGTTGAAGGGTTTGTGCGAAAAGTGGGACACTAATGAATTGTTGGTGGAATTGTAAAATGATTCAATGATAGTGGAGAACAATTTGCCCAAAGGGGTTTAAAACTGCACATACTCTTTGATCCAGCAGTGTCACTACTGGGTCTGTTGTTTGTCTTTCCTTCTTGAAGACCATGACATCTGGGAGGTAGTGCCATGATGTAAAATACATAGTGTAAATGAGCATAATAATCTAATATTTGGTAAATCCAAAGACTTCAGCATTATGATAAAATTTTGCTATTTGAGAAATACTGCTGAAAAATCAAGAAAACAATAGACCAACATCTTACACTATATACCAAGAAAAGATCAAAATAAGTACATGATTAGACATAAAGCACAATACCATAATGAAATTAGAAAAACAAGGCTTACTTTGCCTGTCAAATCTATGGAGAATTGAAGAATTTATGATCAAGCAAGATATAATGAGCATTATAAAATTTAAATATTATAATTTTGATTGTATTGAGTTTTAAAGGTTTTACACAAATTGCACAAACAAAAACAATGCAACCAAAATTAGAAGGAAAGCAGAAAGCTAAAGGAACATTTTTACAGCAGGTGTTTCTGAGAAAGGCTTTATTTCTCAAATATATAGAGAACTGAGTCAAAATTATAAGAATACAAGTCATTCACCAATCAATAAATGGTATATGAACAGAGAGTTTTCAGATGAAGAAATTACAGCCACTTATAGTCATTGAAAAAATGCTTTAAATCCCCATTGATTAGACAAATGCAAATTAAAATAACTGAGGTATCACCTCATAACTATCAGATTAGCTATGGTGACAAAAAAAGGGACATGATAAATTTTGAAGAGAATGTGAGAAAATTGGGACATTGATGCATTGTTGGTGGAATTTGAACTGATCCAAACATTCTGGAGAACAATTTGGAATTATGCCCAAAGGATAACCAAATTGACATATTCTTTGATGCAGCAATACCACTACTAAGTCTGTATCTGAAAGAGATTTTTTTTTTAAAGATGGGGTGGGAGGAGGAACTTATCTGTACAAAAATATTTATAGAAGCTCTTTTTGTAGTAGCAAGGAATTGAAATTGAGGAGATGCCCATCAACTGGAAATGGCTAAACAAGTTATGATATGTGAATGTAATGGAATACTATTGGGCTATGAGAAATGAAAAGCAAACAGATTTCAGGACTTACATGAACTGATGCAAAGTAATGTGAGCCAAAGAAGAAAAACATTGTACAATAATCAACTATGATTCACTTATCTCTTCTCACCAATATTATTTTCACCTTTTTTGTGGTTTTCTTTTTTTTTTCTTTTTTTACAATATGACTAATATGGAAACACATTTACATGGTTGCACATAGCCTATACCAAATTGCTGTTTTAGGGAGGGGGAGGGGGAGAAAGGGAAAGAGAAAGATAATTTGAAACTAAAAATTTTATTTAAAAATTAATGTCAAAAAATGATCAGGCCATTGATCAAGTATTTGCTATTTTTCTGAAACCTCACAATGTGATTAGTTTTAATTTATAAATAAAGGATAAATGAAATGTAGCTACCCAAAGAAAGAACACTGGGAAATGAATATAAACTGCTTGCATTTTTGTTTTTCTTCCTAGGTTATTTATACCTTCTGAATCCAATTCTCCCTGTGCAACAAGAGAACTGTTAGATTCTGCACACATGTATTGTATCTAGGATATACAGTAACCTATTCAGCATGTAAAGAACTGCTTTCCATCTGGGGGAGGGGGTTAGAGGGAGGGAGGGGAAAAATTGGAACAGAAGTGAGTGCAAGGGATAATGCTGTAAAAAATTACCCTGGCATGGGTTCTGTCAATAAAAAGTTATTTAAAAAAAAAAAAGAAGAAGAAGAAGAAGCCATGATCCATGTGACCAAAACTGATACTGACTCTTAGGACTTCCACTTGCTTATGATTAAAAGAGATCCTCTCTATTTTTTAATTATGCCCAAAAGTATCTAAAGACAATGAAATTGGCAAATACCATCATTGCCAACACAAAGGTGCTCTGTAATCTCTTTCTGTGTAGTTGCCAGATCTCCTTATTGTTTTGGCTTGAGAGTTACAGAAGCTGCTGCTGTTTCTGTCATCATCAACTGGTTTACCTCTAATAGTTCATGGGCCATGCCACAGACTTTAATCTCTTAAATTGTCTTGGGATAGACGAATATTTCAGCCTTAATTTTAAAGTATTTGGAGAAGAGTATTGGGAGCACTCAACAGTTTTCTGTACTCCACCATCTTGGCTCCAAATCTGGAAGTTGTCCCAAATTATTTAAATGCATTATTTCTTTTAATAAAATAAATTCTCAGCAAAAAAAAAAAATGTAGCTGCTAGAAAAATATGAGAAAATAGTATTCAAGCCCTAGTGATGTTGTTATGTGAGGTAAAAACTCTTGTCTATAACATTGCTTTGAGTTTTGATTACAGAGAGGGTTGTATAAATTATTGTGAAGCCAATAATAGACAATGACATGTGCTGAAGTCTGAGAACTTCTACAAGTGGATGTCTGTCCTTGAAAAAAATTGAGGGGATGACGTCATGGCTTAAGATTCCCTATTGTGCTATTTCCTTTCTGAAAAGGAAATTTCCCCATCTGATTAAATATGAGCCTGGTTTTTGATGCCCTCTGAATTAAATGGAGCTTTTTTCTATAATTAAGGTCAGATATGATTCATAACTGAAATGAAAGGAAATAAAGAAGAGGTTTTTTTCCCTGTTAAGAAAAAATTATGCTGTTCCTTTTCCTTTCTTCACATATTTATATAATTATGGTAGGTGATCAGTAGAAGTTTTACATGTGTAATATAATAATCAATAGATTATTACTAGATATTTCTGAATTATCATTACAGGATACAATCATGAAAAATCTTATAATTTTAATCTATATTTTAAAAATGTATATTTGTGGTCAAATTATAATATAATACAATATAAAGAAGGAAATAGATAAAGTAATAATGCAAAGAGGTAATATAAAAGTTTTCTAATTAAAGTAGTAAATTTTGAGAAAGCATATAATTAGACAGTTTTCTCTAAGAAAGCATAAAATTGACTTCCAAAAGCATCTACTATGGAAATTCAGATTTTAAGTGTGTTTTAATAAGTTCTCAAAATTGGATTGAGTATTTTATATAGAAAATTGTAAAGAAAATGAAATTTTTCGCATTTTAAAATATCTGATTATCTTAAAAGACAGAAGAGTTCATTTTACTAGACCCACATGAACTTTTTTCTTAGATTTTTATGCAAGATATAGAGTTTAGGTCAAGATAGAAACAACAAATGGTATATAAAAACTGAAATTTTCTAAAATGTTAGGTGAAATATGGATTCTCAATTTTATGTTCCCCTTATAACTCTATTGTTAATAAAATTGACACCTTAAGTCTTGAACTGGTTTTCACCATATAAACTAGTTACTGAAAAAACCAACTCTGATAAGTTGTATTGAAGTATATTGAGTCTTGTTACTGGCAGGTTTTAGACGAATCACCTAGAAATCTCTACAAGTGATTTGGAACCAAAGAAGCCCTGAAAATTAAACCTGTAAGTTAGATTTAAAAGACATAGTAGTCAATGACTATAGTAATCTAGTGTTAGATGAACCCACAGACTCCAGCTGCTGGGATAAGAACTCACTATTTGACAAAAAAAAAAAAAAAAAGTTGGGGAAATTGGAAAATAATCTGGCAGAAATTAGGTATTAATAAATACCTAACACCTTATACCAAGATAAAGTCAAAATGGGTTCCTGATTTAGACATAAAGGGTGATACTGTAAGCAAATTAGGAGAACAAGGGATAATCTACCTCTTAAATCTGTAGAGAAGGAAGGAATTCATGGCCAAAGAAGAACTAGAAAACATTATGACATGCAAAATGGATAAGTTTGATTATATTAAATTAAAAAGATTTTGTACAGACAAAAACAATGCAGCCAAGATTAGGAGGGAAACAGAAAACTGGGGGAAATTTTACATTCAAGGGTTTTGATAAAGGCCTCATTTCTAAAACATAGGGAGAATTGACTCAAATTTATAAGAATACAAGCCATTCACTAATTGATAAATAGTCAAAGGATATGAACAGACAATTTTCAGATAAAGAAATTAAAATTTCTAGTCATATGAAAAAATGCTCTAAATCCCAATTGACTAGAGAAATTCAAATTAAAACAATTCTGAGGTATCACTTCACATCTCTCAGATTGGCTAAGATTGGACAAGAAAATATAATGATAAATGTTGGAGGGGATGTGGGAAAACTGGAACACTAATACATTGTTGGTGGAGTTGTAAAGTGATTCAACCATTGTGGAGAGCAATTTGGAATTATGCTCAAAGGGATATCAAACTGTGCATACTCTTTAATCTAGCAATGTTTCTACTGAGTCAGTATCCCAAAGAGATCATTTAAAAACAGAAAAGGATCCACATGTGCAAAAATATTTTAGCAGCCGTTTTTGTAATAGCAAGGGGAAACTGAGTGGATGTCCATCAGTTAAGAAAAGGCTGAATACATTATGTTATATGAATGTATTGGAATATTATTGCTTTTATAAGAAATGATCAATAGATTGATTTCAAAAAGCCCTAAAGATATTTACATGAACTGATGAAGTGGAGTAGAACTAAGAACATAGCAACAAGATTATGTGATGCTCAACTGTGATGGACGTGGCTCTTTTCAAGAATGAAGTAATTCATGCCAATTCTAATAGACTTGGAATGGAGAGAGTCATTTATAGAGAGAGGATTGTGGGGACTAAATGTGGATCCCAACATAGTATTTTCATCTTTTTGTTGTTGTTTGCTTGCTTGTTTTTTCTTTCCCATTTTTCCCATTTCATGATAAATGTGAAAATATCTTTAGAAAAATTTCATGTTTAACCTATATTGAATTACTTGCTATTTAAGGGAGGAAGTACCTAAGAAGAAGGGGAAAAAATTGGAACACAAGGTTTTGCAAGCTTGAATGTTGAAAACTATCTTTGCATGTATTTTGAAAAATAAATTATTAAAAATATTATTATTAAAATTAATTATTTAAAAATGTTATTTAAAATTTATTATTATCAAAATAATAGTGTTTTATTATCAAAATATTGTAAAATATTTAATTATTATTTTAAAAATATTATTATTATTAAAAATAAAATAAAATCATATTGAGCAAAAAATAAACCAATAATAGAATGTTCAAGAGAAGGGGACCAGACAACTATATAGAACATATGAGACTCAAGATAAAATATATTAATTAAAATCCTTTGGGAGTGGGTATTAGGATCCAAGGAGATTTGATGTTATTTAATATTGATGGTCATCATGCTTTAATCTTTTGTTTCATAGTGTTTGTTTGCTAAATTTTTTGTTACCTTGGTGACATGTAAATTTAGCTTCTCAAAATTAGTACACTGTGGGTCCTCTAAATAGTTTAAACCTCTAAGTTTAAACTTAATTAACTAAGTAGTTTAGTATGATTTAATTTACTTATAGAGTCTATTTAACAAGATTTGTCTACTATCATTATTGTATATAATACATATAGAACATAGCTGTTCTACTAAACTATTGTGAGAGAATGTTTCCTAATGATATTTTCTGGGGTTATAGTGTTGATGGTGAACAAAGGACACTAATGCACTGTTTGTGGAATTGTGAACTGATCCAACCATCCTGGAAAGCAATTTAAAACTATGACCAATGGACAACCAAACTGTGCATATGCTTTTAGTGCATACTAGGACTATATTCCAAAAAGAACATAAAAAGGGGGAAAGGATTTACATGTGCAAAAAATATAACAGAACTTTGGTGGTAGCAAAATATTGGAAACTGAGGGAAGGCATATCAATTGGGGAATGGCTAAATATGCTGTATATAAATATAATGGAATACTATTGTGTAATAAGAAATGATGAAGAATCAGACATCAGAAAAACCTGCAAAGACTTATAGGACTGCTGTAAAGTGAACAGAACCAGGAAAACATTGTACATAGTATCAGCAACACTGTATGATGATCAACTATGAATGATACAACTCTTAGCAACACAATGATCCAAGACAAGTACAAAGAACTTACAAAGGAAGATGCTATCCATATCCAGATAAAGAACTGATGGACTCACTCTGAATGCAGATCAAAACAGTTTTTGTCATTTGCTTTATTCTTTCTTGTGTTTTTTTTTCTTTTGATCTGTTCTTTCACAACTGTGACTAATAGGGAAATACGTTTTACATGATAATGTATATATAAACTTTATCAAAATGTCTACCATCTTCAGAAAAGAGAAGGGGAGGGAGAAAAATTTAGAACTCAAAATCTTGTAAAAATGAATGCTAAAAATTCTCTTGACATGTTACTGAGGGGAAAATAAAATACTCTTTAGAAAATGTTAAAAACCTATAGCAATTTATCCAGAAAAATCATTCAGAGATTTATGCCAGGAATTCAAGGATTGCCCAACCTTAGGAAAAACTATTAAGAAAATTATTCATATTAAAAACTAAACTCCCCAAAACTAGGGGAGTTTTTAAGATGCAAAAAAGCCATTCACCAAAAAATACTCTTTTGTGCTATAATTTCTACAAAATATGAGCATAGATTGATCTTTTCTCATATCACCATATTTTTGATATGATAGTTTACTTGGAATTGGCAAAGATACTAATTGAGACAATAGTTTCAACAAAGTTGCAGGCTTCCAAAGAAATCCTCAAAAATCAATACCATTTTTATAGAGTAATAACAAAACACAAGAAGCAAGAATAGAAAAGGAAATTCCATTCCAAATAACTATAAAATTCATATATTTTCTAGGGACCATCCTCTAAAAGTACGTAAAAGACTAATTTAGATTGAACTACAAAATATTCCCTAAAAAAAAAAAACAACTTATATGGCTAGATGAATATTCAGTGCCCATAGTTAGGCTATGTCAATATAATTAGATAATATTACCATGATTAATTTATACTTTTAATGCTACGCCAATAAAATTACCAAAGGGTTATTTTATAGAGCTTAACAAAATAATAAAATATTCATTTAGAAAAATAAAAGATCTAGATAAAAAGGGAAATGATGAAAAGAAATGAGTGAAGGAGGATACACTTCCAGACCTCAAACTATATTATAAAGTAGCAGTCATGAAAACCATCTGGTATTGGTTAAAGAATACAGAGATTGATCAATGAAACAGAGTAGGCAAAAGAGATACAGAAATAATAGAACTCAATAACTCATTATTTAATAAAGTGAACAATATGTTACCTAGGGAAAGAAATCTTTCTTTGATAAAAAAAACTCCTGGGAAAACTGAAAAGTAGTATGATAGAAATCAGGTTTAGACCAATACTTCATGCCATAGACCACAATATATTTTAAATGCTAAAGAACATAATATAAGAAGTATAAGAAGAAAAATCATATACCTCTCTCACACAATAAAAGATGTATTCTTAACTAAATAAGAAATAGGAACAATTACAAAAGATAAAACCAGTTTGATTGCTATATGAAACTGAAAAGCTTCTAAACAAACAACATGAATGCATTTAGGATAGGAAGGAAAGTGGTCAAATTGGTGGGGGATGGAGGAAAGGGGAATTTGTGTATCAAATTTCTCTGATAAAGATTTGTACTCTAAGATATATAAGCAATTACTAAATTATACATACAATGCTAATAGCTATTCTCCAAGGAATAAATGGTCAGAGGATATGAAGAGTTATCAAAAGAACTGCAAAATATTCACAACCCATTAAAAAAACATTCCACATCACTATAAGAGAAGTGCAAATCAAAACAACCCTGAGATTTCACATCACACTTTGCAAATTGTCCAAAATGGCAAAAAATGGCAATATTCATTGGAGGGTGTGGAAAGATAGACACATTAATACACTCTTTGTGGAGTTGTGAACTGGTACAACCCTTTTCAAAAGCAATTTGGAATCACTCAAATAGTGAGTAAAATATCCATATAAAATAAAATATAAAATAGATCATGTGAACCAGAGACTCCATTACTGAATTTTTATATCCCACAAAAATCATTGATAAGAAAAAGGTCCCTATACACTCTGCAATATTTATAGCAATACTTTTTTGAGAGCTAAAAATTAAAAAGAAAGTAGATGCCTATTAGTTGGAAGATTATGGGAAAATATGGGAAAATGTGAAATTATAAGAAATTATGTGTGATGAATACAAAGAAGCATGGAAAAAATCTACATGAACTGATGCAAAGTGAAATAGAATCAAGAAAACAATTTTACATAATCACTACAATGTAAGTAGAAAGAAAAATGACATGACAAAAAAATAAAGGTATATAAATTATAAAGATCAAACAGAACTTGATGAAGAAATATGAGAAGACACCTCCAACCTACCACTTTGTGGAAGGTCCACAGGTACAATATATTGCACATATTTTGAACTTTTTCAATATATCACTCAATTGTACTGATGTTTTTTGTCTCTAAAAATGTTGTCATAGATGATAGCTGTCTATGAGAAGGAAGGAGGAAATGGGATAGAAGAGATATTATGGTAATAGAAGAAACAGAAAATATAAAAAACTTACTTAAAAAGTAAAAAATAGAAATAATTTAAATAGTATTTTATTTTTTCAAATACATGAAAAGATAGTTTTCATCATTCACTCCTGCAAAACCTTATGTTCCAAATTTTTCTCCCTCTTTCCATCCCTGCCCCTCCCCTAGATAGCTAACAATAGGTTAAACATGTGCAATTCTTCTAAACATATTTTCATATTCATCATACTATGCAAGAAAAATCAAATTAAAAGGGGAAATAATACAAAAAGAAAAAACCAAACAAACAACAAAAACAGTGAAAATACTATGCTTTGATCTACATTCAGTCTCCCTAGTTCTCTCTCTGGATGCAGATGGCTATTTCTATCCCAAGTCTATTGATACTGTCTGCAATCACTGCATTGTTGAAAAGAGATGAGTCCATTACAGTTGATGATCACCTAATCTTGTTGTGTACAGTGTTCTCTTGGTTCTATCCACTTAGTATCATTTCATATAAGTTTCTCCGGGCCTCTCTGAAATCATCCTGCTGATCAATACATTTAGAAATGTAATATTCCATAACTTATTCAGCCATTCTCCAATTGATGGACATCCACTCAATTTCCAGTTCCTTGCCACTACAAAAAAGGGCTACCACAAATATTTTTGTGCATGTGGGTCCTTTCCCCTTTTTTATGATCTCTTTGGGATACAGACCCAGTAGAGACACTGCTGGGTGAAAGGGAAAGCACAGTTTGATAATCTTTGAGCATAGTTCCAAATTGCTCTCCAGAATGGTTGGACCCATTCACAGTTCCACCGACATTGCATTAGTCTCCCAGTTTTTCCACATCCCCTTCAACATTGGTCATTATTTTTTCCTGTCATCTAGATCAATCTGAGAGGTATGAAGTGTTACCTCAGAGTTATCTTAATTTATATTTGTCTAATCAATAATGATTTAGAGCATTTTCTCATATACCTAGAAATGGTTTTAATTTTTCATCTAAAAATTGTTTATTCACATTCTTTGACCATGAATAATAAAATATTTAAAGTAATTGGAGACAACGTAATTCCAAAGAACTAGTGAGACAAAGAACATATTGTAGAAACAACATCAAACTTTATCAAAGAAAATGACAATAAATACCTAAATTTATGAGATTTAGCTAAAGCTGTACTATAATCTCTAAATATTTTCATTAATAACAGATAGAACAATTAATAAATTGAATGATGTGGAGCAGGAACCCTTTAATATTGTCTCATTGTCAGAACTTTAATAATCGACCCATCCTGTTCCCCCTGATATACACAAAGGAAGATCAAACTCCTCAGACTGTTTTATTATGGAACTCCCTGGTCTCATCCTGCTGCTATTCATGTAACCATGGGAATTTATTCTCTACTAAAACACACCCTAACTCCTCCCTAAACTCCTCCCTGACTCAGTAGACCTCTCCCTTCCTTCTCTTCCCCCTTTGCTTCCAACTTAAGAGTCCACTTCACTCAAAGCAGGTTGCTTAATCATTTTGATTTAGCCCATGAGCCTTTTCACTTTAATAAAGAGCACCCTTTGTGACTATGATAAATGCCTACTATGAATTCTTCACATTTCAAATAACTATCCCACTACTATCCCTTGCCTGTATATTGCTACTTTATGGAACTTCTTTATCAGATATCCAACTAAAAACACTTGACCAAAAAATAAATTAAAAATCTCTAACTAAACAGTAAAGTAGAAACCTGGAAATTAAAGACACTAATAAAACAAAAAGCAAAAAGACTATTTAATTGATAAATAATTGAAGATAAATTATTTTAAGGGGAGACTAATAAAATAGAGAGATAGTAGCTTGATTTTTAAGAAAAGAGAAAAAAACAAATAATTCATATCAAAAATGAAAAAGAACTCATAAGTAGGGGCAGCAAGGTGGCGCAGTGGATAGAGCACCAGTCCTGAAGTCAGGAGGACTTGAGTTCAAATTTGTTCTCAGACACTTAACACTTCCTGGCTGTGTGACCCTGGACAAGTCACTTAACTCCAATTGCCTCAGGGGAAAAAAAAGAAAAAAGGAAAACAAACAACAACAAAAGAACAGAACCAGTTATAGAATGTCAGCAAATGGTTTATATCAAGGAAAAAGGCCCTTCCTTACATATCATGCCTTTCTGGAAACAGGCTTCCCAACCTTTTCCACATGGACTGGCAGCAGACAAAGAACACTGAATGTGCTCTCATAATAGAGCTCCATTTAGTAGCAAAAATAAATAAATAAATAAAGTAGGTGCTCATTGATGAGGTCCTGGCTGTGACTGAAAGAGAAAAAATGAAATATTGATGGAATCGCTCCTTGGGGCAGAGCCCTAATAGGATCAGTTTAGCCTCGTGGTCCCACCCTCTGTAAAGGTTCCCCCTCCTTACCCCCTGAGTGACCCTACCTTGCTGTGTTCAGTCAGAAATCCCAGTCATGTCCCTGAAGTTAAATTTCCCCTATAAATCTACCTATGACCCATGCCATCTTTATTGAACTCCTTTGAGTCACTCCACCACGGCACTCTGCCTCATGGTGTCTTTCCCTTCACCCCTCTTCCATGGTGTCTTTCTTCTCCCCTCCACCATGTTTCATGGTGTCTCTCCTTTTATTCCCCCCCCCCCCGCCATGCCTTAGGGTGCCTTTCTCCTTCTAAAAGTTAACTCTTTTAAGGTACTGCTGAAGGCATGCCCCAACCTCATAGGGTGTTTCCTTTCTCCTGACTGTGAGTTCCACTAAAGAATTTGTCTTTTTTATCAACAGTAATTAAAAGTTCTTTCTTTATTATATATAGATCTCCCAACTCTTCTTCATCTTTACCATTCCTGGTATCTATTATATCTCTTAATTTGGTCTGTAACCTCTTCTCTTAAATAAACCTACCTTTTACTAAGGAAAATGGCCACGGTGAATTTTTTACACGATCAAATCCTAACATTGGTGGTCTCCAAAATCACATCAATTGGTGCCTGCAGCTACATCATTGGGTACTTCAACCTCATCACTCATGAATTGACGAAGGACTAAACAAATTGTGGTACATAAATGAAATGGAACTTTGTTGCTGTGAAAGTAGACAACTTCTTCCCTTCTCTTCCTTCTTTTAGAAATATAAAGAAATCATTTAAAAATTATCCTAGTTTGAAACCTTTGGATTTATCTGAAAGAGAAACATTTAACAATAAATCCTGAAACAACGTCCTGTTTCCCCCTTTCTTTTTGTTCAGCCCAGGAAGGACTCTTCCCTAAAGTAACTAAGGCAGTGGCCAGAAAAATATTATAATAATTATTATAAAAGGTCAAGCACATTTAGAGGGGTTTTCTTGTGGAAGTGCACATGCCCACTGGTCATTTTCTGGTTTTTTTCAAATACTTAAATTGCCTGTAAGTTGATAAGCTGACTGCAGCTCAGAAAGACAAACATCAATCAAAAGAACTGCTCTTTCCATGGTGTATAAAAGAAAGCTAATAAAAACTCTCTCTCCCTTTCTCCCTCTCTCCCTCCTTCCCTCTCTTTCTCTCCCCTCCCTTTTTCCCTTCCTCCCTTTCTTTCTCTTCCTCCCTGTCCCTCTCACTGTGTGTGTCGTTCTCTCTCTGGATCTCTCTCTTTCTGGATCTTTGTCTCTCTTTTCTATCAGTTAGTGAGTTTGAATGTCTGTCTGTCTGTCTCTCTCTCTCTCTCATACACACACACACACACACACACACACACACACACACATTCTTCAGGACTTTCTTTTTGCCTCTTTCTTATTTTCCTCTCAATATCCAGTTGTAACAATAAAGAATTTTCTAGATTGGAATTAGGTACATTTGGAGAAACTTAACCACAAACTTTACCTAGGAAGATTATTTTTAGTATTTTCTGAGGAGGGATAATGACTCAGAGAGATAATGACTCTTTTGTTGTCATTGCTCAGGATGAGTCCCAGTTTTCATGACCCCAGGATATCTAGGGCAATATATAATGTTTTCTGTAACAGCAAAAAATAATAATAAATTATTTTATATATATATATGAGGAAGTTTAGGAACCTTGATTTATTTTCAGTGGAACCTTCAGATGCTGCATTTTAACACAAAGAAAAGCCTACATATTAAATAATATGAATGGCAGTGAACCATCAAAATGTGGACTTTATTGAAAAGAACTTTATCTACAACCACATACAGCATATTTTATGAGTTTTTGCCTTGTATCTTACTGAGATTCTCACTAATGCTAAACTTGCTATAGAATAGGCAAGAATGGCCTCTCCCTAAAGGTCTGGCAAACACTTCTGAAAAAAAAAAAGTGATCACCATATGATTCAGGCCAATTCCAATAGAATGATTCAGGCCAATTCCAATAGACTTGTGGAGAGGGCCATCTGCATCCAGAAAGAGGGCTGTGGGGACTGAATGTGGATCACACCATAGTATTTTCATCTTTTTTTGTTTCTGTTTGCTTGTTTTTTGTTTTCTTGTTCATTTTTTTTCCTTTTTTTGATCTGATTTTTCTTGTGCAGCTTGATAAATGTGGAAACATGTATAGAAGAATTGCACATGTTTAACACATATTGAATTACTTGCTGTCCAGGGAAGTGGATGAGGGAAGGAAAGGAGAAAAAATTTAGAACACAAGGTTTTGCAAGGGTGAATGTTGAAAACTATCTTTGCATATATTTTGAAAATAAAAAAGGGTTAGCTAGGTGGTGCAGTGAATAGAGCATCAGCCCTGAAGTCCAGAGAAACTGAATTCAAATCTGGCCTCAGACACTTAACGCTTCCTAACTGTGTAACCCTGGGCAAGTCACTTGACCCCAATTGCCTCAGCAAAAAAAGAAAAAAAGAAACTATTATTAAAAATCGGTCACTATAATTAATTTAAAGAAAAGAAAATTCTGAAAGTGAACAACTTCAACTACAACATGTGACCACATTGCATCTTAAATGATTGGAAACTAACATTAAACAGACTGAATAAGTCAGATTATCATATTTACTGAATATAGTAATATATTATAATCTAACATATATTATAATGTAGTCTAATAATATAACCTGCTAGAAATGTTTCCTGATAGTATAATCCAAATAGGAAATGTTTACTACATTTATTTAACAGAACCTATATACAATAAATAACATGAGAAAAGCATACCTCTAAGGTATGTTATTTTATTTTGAATCTTAAAAATAAAACAACTTCCAAGTAAGTCAAATGACTTTTCTACATCTAAAAATGGAGACATTCAAAGGTATTCATTTCACTCAGTATTCAACAAAATATAGGTACCAAGGAAGACTCAAAGATAATCAAGTTATAATCTTTACTCTCAAAGAGCTTTCAATGAAGTTAGGAGATATAAGGCATGCACACAGAGATAGGTGGATGGATAGATAGATGGATGGATGGATGGATAGATGGATGGATGGATAGATAGATAGATAGATGGATAGATGGATGAATGGATGGATGGATAGATGGATGGATGGATAGATAGATAGATAGATAGATAGATAGATAGATAGATGGATGGATAGATAAATAGATAGATAGATAGATAGATAGATAGATAGATAGATAGATGGATAGATAGATAGATAGATAGATAGATAGATAGATGGATAGATAGATGGATGGATGGATAGATAGATGGATAGATGGATGAATGGATGGATGGATAGATGGATGGATGGATGGATGGATGGATAGATAGATAGATAGATAGATGGATAGATAGATGGATGGATGGATGGATAGATAGATAGATGTTAGGCTACTCCTAACCAGGTGGTACCTTTCCTTACCTAGTCCTCTACAACTCTTCGGACATTTCCGGATACATGAGATGAGATAATCAGTCATCACACCCGATGAAGGTTACAGTGGGCACACTTTATTTGGCACAGCTCATGATGTCTCTCCCTTTCTCCCTCATCCCTTGTCCTTTATATCTTCCTCCCAACCATCCTCTGTTCCCCCCAGGTCACATGCCTCAACAACAGTCCTTCCAATGGAGGGGAGTGCTTGCCCCATTCTTGGCACCTAATCGATGTATGACTGTTTGTGACTTGTTTCTCTAGCTGGAACGCCTAGAGCACACCTGTCAGCAGAATACATGCCTGGGTGCTTCACTTCTGGTTTGTACTGTTAGCCAAGGCATTGTGCTATAGGGGTCATGGAAAACAAGTGGGGTAGAAGGTTTCAGGGCCCACAGCTTCTCCTTTTTGTACAGAAGGGGCTTGTCTTTCTTTGATTGGGAACAAGAGGTCAGCCTTAAATTGCAATGCAAGCTTACGAAATACATTCCACAGCAAGAGTAAGAGACAGGAAATACAAAGTAAGATAACCAAAAACCAGAGCCCAGAAGATATCAATGATATGGCCTACTGAGGCAATTGAAGTTGCTGGTGCTGAAGCCAATCTATAAAATCATGAGAGATTCCAGAAGGGAGTGTCATATTATGGGCAAATTTCTCTATCTCTGCCACGAGGCGAGCAAGCTGTTCAATTTCTTCAGTTACGTTAGCAGCAAGTAAGGCACCTCTAAGGTGGTCTTTTACACGGTCCCAGCTGGCTGTGAAGGATGTATCAGTCAAATTAAGGGCTAAGGGGGTTACACGGACTGGCTGGTATTTATAGTGACATAGGAGCGAGGACAAAAGGGCCATAGGGCCAGTTCTCTGACAACATTCCAAAATGAATAAAGGTAGCATTTCTAGCATCTGAGTTATAACCTTTTTAGGTCTTTGTGGATAGAGCCACTCAATGATTTTTTCGCCCTGATGGAGAACAGCAAACATTGGCTTGTCAGCTACAATAGTAAGCTCTAGCTGAGCGTTTGTCATGCGATTTGCTGAGTGGTGCAATCAAGGCCGTATTTGTGTGATTGCCTCTTTTGCCTCAGAGGTCCACTCCCTAGAGGAGGTCAATTCTGGGTCACCTCTGAGATTTCATAGAGGGGCTGCATAAGAGAAGGGGGAATGGAAGCTATACTTCTGGCCCATTGCAATGTCCCAACTAATTTTTGGAAATCATTAACAGTGGACAGATTCTCAAGCTACAACTGGGGAGGCTGAAGAAAAACTTGGCTTTGGGTCATTATTCTTCCCAGATATTGAAAAGGCCGACAAGTCTGGGTTTTTTCTGGGGAGGGATAAAGATTTGCTGCATTTGGGCCAGGAGATCCTTATATACTTCCACAACAATACTATATAATGATCGATTCTGATGGACCTGGCCCTCTTCAGCAATGAGATGAACCAAATCAGTTCCAATGGAGCAGTTATGAACTGAACCAGCTACACCCAGTGAAAGAACTCTGAGAGATGACTAAGAACCATTACATTGAATTCCCAATCCCTATATTTTTGCCTGCCTGCATTTTTTATTTCCTTCACAGGCTAATTGTACAATATTTCAGAGTCCAATTCTTTTTGTACAGCAAAATAACGGTTTGGTCATGTATACTTATTGTGTATCTAATTTATACTTTAATATATTTAACATCTACTGGTCATCCTGCCATCTAGGGGAGAGGGTGGGGGGAAGGAGGGGAAAAATTGGAACAAAAGGTTTGGCAATGGTCAATGCTGTAAAATTACCCATGCATATAACTTGTTAAAAAAAAAAAAAAAGATTTGCTGCATTTAAAGCAGTTACTACAGCTGTATGGAGGTAAGTCAGGCCTTCAGCAGTGGGAGCTGCAAGAAGTAGGTCATCCATGTAATGAATAATTCTTCATTGAGGAAATTCCTCCCGGAGTTATAACTTTGTCTACAAACCATAGGCACAACTGGGGCTATTTTGTATTCCCTGGGGGAAGGCCTTCCACTGATAATGTTTTTTGCAGAAGCTTCACAATGAATTGAAGGGACAGTAAATGCAAAACTATGGTGATCTTTTGGGTGAAGGGGGATAGAATTAAAGCAATCCTGAATATCCAGTACTACTACATGCATATCTTTGTATACCATGGCTAGGTTAGGAAGCCCAGGCTGAAGGGCCCCAGAGGGGTCATTGCATTATTTATTGCCCTGAGATCAATCAACATTCTGTACTTCTCACTTTTCTTTTTTATCACAAACACTGGGGAATTGAAGGGACTAAATGATTCTTCTATGTGTCCTGCATTGTTTCAAATCTACCTTAACTCCCTGTTGCTTGGCCAACTTATGTACCTGCTGCGTATATGCTTCGGTGGTGGTGGGTGTGATGACCAGGAGGCTCTGATGTCCTCCCATCCCTGGCCCTAATCAAGCGCCCCTGGCTCCTAAGCCACCTGGCCTAAGTTATAAGGCAACTATTCAGTTCTTCCAGGCTAAGCAGAGGAGTGAGCCTTGTCCCTTGTCCCTTATATCTTCCCCCCAACCATCCTCTGTCCCCCCCAGGTCACATGCCTCAGGAACAGTCCTTCCAATGGAGGGGAATGCTTGCCCCGTTCTTGCAACGTACTCAATGCATGACTGTTTGTGACTTGTTTCTCTTGCTGGGATGCCTTAGAGCACACCTGTCAGCAGAATACATGCCCAGGTGCCTCGTTTCTGATTTGTACTGTTAGCCAAGGCACTGTGCTATAGGGGTCATGGAAAACAGGTGGGGTAGAAGGTTTCAGGGCCCAAAAGATAGATAGATAGATAGAAAGATAGATAGATAGATATATCTGTATGTGTTTGACTATGAATAATTAGTGCCATAAGGCCATAAGTTAGAATATACTCCAGACATAAGGCATACATGGTAGGGACCTGATGCAAAGAAATGTAAGTGATTACTAAAGGACTTCAGGGGGATTACTCTGTATGTTCTGCTTCTGATGTGAAGGACAACTGGACCCTAAAATCCCAGGAGGTGAAGCAGGAAAGAAAGGAGTTAAGAAATAAAGAATTAGCTCTTTATTTCTTTTTATTTATATTATTGATATAGATATAACATATATAAATATATATATATTATTTTTATTTCCATCTCCTGCCTCCCGATATACACATACTTTTTCAGCTCAGCAATCCCCTGATCCAGTTCCTTTTTTCCTGGGCCTTCCACTAATCCCACCTTAAAATTGAGTTCTGTATTTCTGCAAACTATTCTTTGTCCTTGATTTCTTCCTTTTATATTCCTTCCTCACACATCTTTTGGCAATCATAGAAACCTGTAAAGAACATCATAAAATGTGGGTGCTTTGTTGATGCTATACTTAAGTGTGAAAAGTAGAAATATAGAACAAAGGCTATGTAATGGAGGGCGGTATCTCAAAAAAGCTTTCCTTAGACTTTTGTTAAAGGGAGCTGTTGATTCAAAGGATAGAGCACCAGGCCTGGAGTTCAAATCCAGTTTCAAACACTTAATAGTTATATGACCCAGAGAAAGTGATTTAATCTCTGTTTGCAAAAAGCACCCTGGTCCATATTAGGGTCTATTCTCTTTCTTCTCTTTATCATGCCAATTCATTTGAATGGGAGCGTCAATAGATGTTTGACAAGCTGAGTAAAATGGAGGTACCTAACTAACATTTCTATGCTGGTAAATGACTAGTTGTGGCTGTTGGAAGAAAATAAGGTACACACTTTTTTTATTATAGCTTTTTATTTACAAGATATATGCATGGGTAATTTTTCAGCATTGACAGTTGCAAATCCTTTTGTTCCAACTTTTTCCCCTCCTTCCCTCCACCTCTTCCCCCAGATGGCAGGTTGACCAATACATGTTAAATTATAAGTTAAATACAATATATGTATACATATCTAAACAGTTATTTTGCTGTACAAAAAGGACTTTGAAATAGTGTACAATTAACTTGTGAAGGAAATCAAAAACACAGGCAGACAAAAATAGAGAGATTGGGAATTCTATGTCGTGGTTCATAGTCATCTCCCAGAGTTCTTTCCCTGGTGTACACACATTTTTAAGTTTAATTTGTACTATTAACATTTTCTCCCTCATTTTCTTAAGTTTATACAACCAACAAGACAATAAACACAGCCCTCATCTATAGCATTTGCTGATTTCTTAGATGTAAATTCTCACAAGAAAATATAGCAGCTCTCTTGAGCAGTATGTTCTGGCTTAAACATCTACCCCATCTAATATTCTTATCCACTCAATATTCTCATCTTTGATTTGATAATGGCAATGATGCCTTCTTCGCCCAAAATACAAATTATTTGAGGGGAAATGAAGGTTAACAAAACAAAAAAGAAACATGACCCTAGACAGACTATGAGGAGCAAGAGCTCCACAATGGAGCTAAAAATAACACTGGGAACTTATATATGTTTTGGGGTCTAATAATTCCTCATTAAAAGATTTTTATTTTTTCCTTCCTTCTAAAAAACTACATACTTTCAAGTAGGAAACTAGCCTGTTTTCCTGGAGAATACCATGCATGTGTTTATTAAGTTTCCTGGGTAGGTCCTGTGAATTAAGAAATGAATAAATTTCCCAAAGAATACCTAAGCCCTATGTTTCCTAAGAGATTGCAGGACAAAATGAGTTTATTAGGGAATATCACCTGGGATCGTCCATTTATGCATAAATCTTCTCCACTTACAGAAATTGAATATCAATAGTACCACTTTGCAAGCACTAAGTCAAACTGGGAGCCTAGAGATTATAAATGTTTAGTGATTGGACCATTGATGTAGAGGGCCAGCATGCTGAAAAGGTGTACTTGAATCAAGACAGCAGGGTGCTTAAATTTAAGCACCTACTCAGTGTGAGATAATGGTTCTCTAAACATATACTTAATGTGATGATGATGTATGTAATGGGCAGTTGGCATGTGCTCAGATGTAATGTAATAATCATACTGAGGTATTAAAAGGCTGAGAGAACTGGGAACAGGAGTCTCTCAGCCACAGAGACTCCATCTTTGACCAGCCTCATGATGGCTGTCCTGCCTTCATCACTTCTCCACTTAAAGACCAAAGTCCCTACAAGAGAACCTCCAGAAAGCTATCTTGGACATTACATTTAGGGAATCCAATAATTCCTGCTGATTTCAATAATTTTGGTTTCTCTCTCTAATCCTCTACACAGTTCAACCAAGAAATTGGCTCCTCTAAATCCTTATCCATCCCAGAGTTCTCTCCAAAACAAAAATTCAGATATCACAGGTCTTTGTGAACTCTTGGTAAATGCCTTTTTTGTTGCCATATATATTTATGACATTTTGAATTTCCTGGAAACAGACTGGCAAATCAAGGATAACATAGTGAACATAGTGAAGGATACAAAAGACTAGAAGAAAATAAAACAAACTCTCCCAGAAAGAAAAAATTTTGTAAAAAATATATTTCTGGAATAGAAAATTTATATACTGCAAGAACCAGAGTGAATTACAGTATTAATAAGAAAGATGAAAGACAATCTGGCAACTATAAGATTAGAAATAAGACCGAGGAAGGAAAAATTCAAAAATTAAATACCTGAGAATTGACAAAAAATAGAAAATATGATTGAAAATCTCAGTGTTCTATCTCCTGCTTTTTATAGTAGTGGTGAACCAGAGGTACAGAATGTAGCAAATCCTTTCTGACATAGTCAATGTTTTGGATTTTTTTTCTTGATTGTGCTTATTTGTAACAAGAGAGTTATATTTTTAGGAAATAGGGAAAATAGTGAGAAGTGATGATGATGTAAAAAAGTTAGAAGGCATCAAAAAAAGAGGAAAAATCTAAACATAGCTGCGGATTCACTAGGAAATGTTTTGGCTAGATAAGGTGAAGAATGCAGATAGAAAAACAGACTCTGGAATTTCTTTTTAAATGTTCTTCAACAATGAGAAGATTCAAACTAGCTGCAATTGTTTAGTAATGAAGAGAGTCAGCTACACGCAGAGAGATGACTATGGGAAATGAGTGTGGACTACAACATAGTATTTCTACTCTTTCTGTTATTGTTTGCTTACATTTTTGTTTTCCTTCTCAGGGTTTTTTCTTTCTTTCTAGATCTGATTTTTCTTGTGCAGCAAGCTAACTGCATAAATATGTATATATATATTGGATTTAACATATAATTTAACATATTTAACATGTATTGGACTACCTGCCATCTAGGGAAGGGGGTAAGGAGAAGGAAGGGAAAAGTTGGAACAGAAAATTTTGCAAGGGTCAATGTTGAAAAATTACCCTGCATATGTTTTATAAATAAAAAGCTTTAATTTAAAAAAAAAAGTGAAAATAAATAAATAACAAATAACAAACAGATAAATAAATGAGTAAATAAATAAATAAATGACAGAGCTGAATTCCAGCAGACAAATGCAAGAGAGCTAAAAGACAGAGCTCACTAAGATATACTTAAAACTACTAGTTTACCAGAAATATACAAAGAGTCTATATGTCATATTTCAGGAAATCATACAAGAAAGTTGTCCAGAAGTTTTTTGGCAAAGGTAAAAGTGTAAGTCATTTGAAGATACAAAACACAAAAAGAGCCAATTTTTCATTTCTCATCAGTTGTACTACTTGGTTTCTACTGCACCATTATCATCATTCTACTCTCTCCTCCTTCCAATTCCCCAGGAATCACACGAGGAAGCTCATCACCACTGAGACTGCTTCAGTAGTAGATTCACTTGTTTCTGTCCCTCTGATTGGAAGGCTAGAGGACAGAGATAAAAACTTCTACCAAAGCCTCCTCAGTAGATATCCATCCCCTCATCCCAGTCTATTTCAGCTTCTTTTTTTGTGTTGTCTCCTCCCATCATTAGATTGTAAGCTCCTTGACGTTGAGAATTGACTTTCTTTTTCTTTTTTTTGTATCCCCAGTGCTCAGCACAATGCCTGGAACATAGTAAGTGCTTAATAAATGTTATTATATTATAATGTCAGTACAGTCAAATACAAATAGAAAAGAAGGGCCACTAAACTATACATAAGGATACCTGAGGGCCACACATTAATTTAGAAAACCATATGGCAACATTATCTATGTTCTATTGTGTAATGACTGTGTTAGCACCCAGCATACCCCAGAATCAGCCAGAATCAGGATAAGCAAAAGTCCTCAATCTTTATTCTTGGTCCACAGATGCAGGATTGAAGAGGATGGAAGCAGATTCTCTGCAACCCATCTTCTCCTCATCTACCTCCGAGAGTGTGTCTCTGGCTAACTTTACTCCACCCCCTAGTCCCTCCTACAATCCTATGTATACACCAATCACTGAGCCAGTACAGATGATGGAAAGGACCATTTTCCAAGCATATGCCCATAGAGTATAGTCCAATCAGTAGTTAGCCTCAAGAGCTCAGCAGTCCCAACCTCAGTGTATCCCAATAGTTTCAGCCCTCTACATCTTCCATTTTCTTTTGTTTTAGAACACAGATGGTCACGCCATCCCTGACTTCTCAGGAAAAGAGGTGAAAACACCAAAAAGGAAGTGATCATGCCCTTCTCAACATCTCAGGAAGGGAGATGAAAAGCACCAAAGAGAAGTGGGGATTGCTAGTGGGTTTCTGGGCTGAAGGCTCTTATTAGAAACAGGTATGCACAAACCCATCAGCATGGGAGGTATAACACGAGCACATAGCAATCATGCAAAGGCTATTAGTGATGACTCTCCCCACAGTCAGTACAGGATCAATATGGTGTAACAAACATGAATTGTACACGCAAGTAGCAGTATAACAAACACTATAAATCAATATGGTATTATAAGAGATTTCCAGAAGTCCTAGAAGGAGGGTATGTAAACAACAGTCACACATACGCCTTCTTCAGCAGCCAAGAAATAGTCTAAAACCAATCTATTGTCCATTGCTTCATGTGTCGGAATCCAATGATCCCCATGAGTTTTTGAAGTCCTTTTTCAGAAAATCTAATGATTCTGGAGGGTTTTGAAGTCCTACAACAATCTTATCATGTCTCAGAATCCAATGATTCTTGAGGGTTTTGAGGTCCTACAACAATTTTATCATGTTTCAGAGAATCCAGTGATTCCTGAGGTTTTAAAGTCCTACAACAAGCTTATCCTTTCTCAGGGAATCCAATGATTCCTGAGAGTTTTGAAGTCCTACAACAATCTTATGTCTCAGAGAATCTAATGATTCTTGAGGGTTTTGAAATCTAACAATTTTGATGTCCATGAGTCAAACACCATAACTGCCATGCTCTTTCAGTGGTGGGCACAGTCAGCAACAGAACCATCCAATGTTTCTTGGGTCTTCTCCTTCATTTCAAGGGTCTGCTTTGTCTCTCTGCGATGGACAAAGCGATGGACAGCTTGTTGGCACCCATCTGATTCCTTCTCCACCTATGGAAATACAAGCAAACCATCTACCCCAAGCAGTTAACCTATCTGGTTCCTTCCATTCACCACTTTCTGGGTCTCTCCACATCATCTGGCGATTATCTAAAGATAGTGGAGCTGCTCGCACTGGACACTACCCTCCAAGTGGGTTATAAAACCTGTCTGCCAGAGCCAGTGCATCTTTGTCAAAAATCAAGAAATTAATAGTATAAAGTGCTAGATTTAGTAGTTCTCTAGGGTTACCTGTGGCTCCCCCTTTCTTTTGTTTTTGAAGCAGTGTCTTAATGTCTCTGTTTCTCCTCTCTACTATTGCCTGTCCTTGAGGATTAAAGAGTATTCCAGTGGTGTGTAAAATCTTGTACTATGCACAAAAGTGTGCAAAGTGTTTAGAAGTATATGCAGGTCCATTGTCTGTTTTTATGACTTGTGGCACACCCCTAATTGCAAATGCTTGTATAAGGAATTCAGTGACCACTCAAGCTGTCTCTTTTGCTGCTGGTATTGCAAAAGCGAATCCTGAAAAAGTGTCTGCCACAACATGGATAAAAGACAGAGGACCAAAAGATTTATAATGGGTCACATCCATTTGCCAATTTTCATTGGGTCTCAAACCACGAGTGTTTTTTCCTGGAGGCAGTGTAGGATCATGGAAAGGAAGACAAGCTGTACAGGTTTTTACTATGCTCCTTGCTTCCTCTCTTGTTATTCCAAATTGCAAACGTAAAGCTCAAGCAGCCTGATGACAGTTAAAATGAGATTCTTGGGCTTCTTGAAATAAAGGAGTATTGGCCAACATAGGTAGAAGGCTATCTTGCCTTTGAATTCCCATCAAAAATTGAACCTGGAATTCCACTATGAGAGTGGACATGCAAAATATAAATCTTACCTGGATGCTTTCTCACTTGCTCTTGAAGTTCCTTGAAGAGCTGATATATACTAGAGGCTACAAATTTTAATTGGACTGTGGCAATTCTTTGTATCACACCTACTGAATAGGCCAAATCAGATATTATATTTACATCTCCTGGATAATAAGTAAGAGCTAGAATGATTGCATACAATTCATTCTGCTGAGTGGACTGAAAAGGAGTTATGACTACTCTCTTTAGAGAGTATACAGCTGTATACGAGAGTATACAGCGCAAATATTATGTTTGGATGCATCTGTAAAGAGAGTTGGTTCTTTAAGAGGAACTTTAGAAACATCCTTGCGTAGTCCTAGTATAATTCTTCTGTAAACCTCACTAGCATTTTCCTTAGCAAGTTGCCTTATCATAATGTCTGTTACTGCATTTTCACCATTAGTTTGTATGACAGCTGTCTGCAAATGTCCCACAAAGTCAGTAAAGGGTTCATTTGGCCTCTGTGTTATTTTTGTGAAGGCCTCACCCTTGTCATTCTTATTGGGAAGCAAAGTCCATGCTTTGATAGCAGCAGCAGCAGCAATTTGCCCATAAGCTGCTAAGGGATAATTAATCTGTACTGAAATATCTGTATAAGAACCTACACCTGTTAGTTGGTCACAGGTGATTGGAGGATTAAATCCACTATGACTATTTTGTTGGGCTTGTATCCTACAGAGCTCACTATATTCAGAAAGCCACAACAAATTTTGTGCTGGTTCTAAGCATGTCCTTGCTATAGATTTCCAGTCCCTAGAGATGAAGACTTCATAAGCCAAATTCTGTAGTACTATCTTAACATAAGCTGATATAGTCCCATAAAGAGTGTACCCTTTTTCAGGTCTTTGAGGATTTCTATATCAAAAGGAATGTATCTTCTACTTTCTTGACCTGAAGAGTCAAACTCTTGAATCACTGGGTACATCTCAATTTGCAAATCACTTAAATTGTGGCTTTCTTCCCTGGCTTTAACGACTGCCTTTTGCAATCTAGTCAAAGGAGGGGGTGATTTTTGGAGGGGAGGTGCTGGTGGTGTCATATCCCCTCCCACTACTCCTTCTCCCTCCATCCCGGAAGGTGAAGTTGATGGGGGAGTGTCAAGAACCAGTACTGGTGTAGGTGGGGTTGAAGCTGTTCTGTGAGAGTGAGAATCACCGCTCCCTTCACCCCACCCTTCACCATACCCTTCATCCTCACTTAACTCCTCATGCCCTCTGGTGATATCACTGTTAATCCTTCCTTTGCCCTCCTCATTTTCCACACACTTCTCATCTGGCCATTTTTAGAATTTTTATTTTTTCTATAACTTGCAGAGTTTTTTTTAAAGCCAATTGTATTATGTTGTATATATATAGTGTTTCTTTGGTAAGTGACTCGGAACCATTGTCATTATAATATTTGCAGAGTTGATCTCCTACAAGTTTCCAATTATTTAGGCTTATCTCTTCTTCCTCAAAGAACCAAGGGAATGTACATTCTAATGTATCCAGGAATCCATCAATCTGCTCCCAAGTCATAAATAAGCCCTGTCTCTTTATCAGTCTGAGTATGCTTCCTGCAAATCTCCTTTGGGGTGGGGTTGGGGTTGGGGGTGAGGGTGAGGCTGGGGCTGGATCTTTTCCCAATATCTGCCCCATTTCAGCTAGAAAAGGTTACTAGTTTAGCCCTTAACAAAGTTAAGTTCCCTCTTTATCTATTAAAATACTCACCCTATTTCCTGGTCACCAGAGACTTCTTCAGTGAAGTTAGGGTCCTTGGTTCCCACGCTTGGGCGCCAAATGTAACAACTGCACTAGCACCCTGGACACTCCAGAATCAGCCGGAGTCAGGATAAACAAAAGTCCTTAATCTTTATTCTTGGCCCCCAGGCACGGGATTGAGCAGGATGGATGCAGATTCTCCATGACCTCGTCTACCACCAAGAGTGTGTGTCTCCAGCTAGCTTTACTCCACCCCCTAGTCCCTCCTACAATCCTTTATACACCAATCATTGAGCCAGTACAGATAGTGGAAAGGACCATTTTCCAAGCATATGCCCATAGAGTATTGTCCAATCAGTAGTTAGCCTCAAGCACTCAGCAGTCCCGACCTCAGTGCATCCCAATAGTTTCATCCCTCTACACTATTGTATTTTTGTTTTCTTTTAAATATTCCTTAATAATATTTTAATTTGATTCAGGCTTCACTTAGAAGTATTGCAGGCCACATTTGGCTCCTAATGCTGTGTGTTTGACATTTCTGATTAAACCTAAGCTTACCAAAAATATAACTACCAACTAAAAACATCTTGGCTAAAGAGAATCTTTAAAATATCATGGATGAAGCAATTTATATGTAAAAGAGCCTGACTTTAAATTGAGTGTGACTGTACCACAAGGACATTAAATGAAATATAAGTATGAAATACAGTGTTTCAAGGAAATAAATTATTTATCCTAAAAAATATAATATTCACTAATATATGAAAAGGTCATTTTTCAATGAAGTAAAAAAATCTTAATTATTTTCTGACTAGAAATGCATAATTAGCATTATTGAAATCATAATTTAGCATGTAGAACTGATTCAAGACCTAAATGCAAATAAGGTATAAAAGATGAGTCAATATTAGCATTATCAAGGAGCTACTTAATATTATAACTTTTAAATCACAAGAATTTCTAGGAACTTGAGAGAAGACACACACTTCAAAATATAATAATATATTATATATTATATGTATTTGACTAAAGAAAATAGAGGATTAGATGAAATAAGTGAAGAAAAGAAATAACATTTTTAAAAAATCAGACAAATGTCTGAGGGGGTTTTTTAAAATCAAACTCATAAAAAGGCAAAGACAAAAAAATTTTTTTTAATTTTTAATATTTTAACATTTTAAAATTATTGTTAAGATTTAAAAGTTTTAAGATAAAGCTAAAATAGAATCCTGACATCTATCCTTGGTACCAGGAGGATAAGGTGGTTGTACACTTGTGAAAAGAAAAAAAAAACAACCAGTTTGTAGAATACCTTAGGTTGATAAGAAGGGAAGAAATTTATAACATCTAATGGGAAAAAAAACAAGCAATCATTATAGATAAATGTTAATGAGATGGATTCAGCAACAAAAAGGAAGCAATTTGCAAAATAAATTAGAAAACAAAACCCAACATTTTGCTTTTGCAAGAAAAATATCTAAAGCATAGGATTGCATGCTGATTCAAAAAAAAAAAAGCTGGATATTAATTTGAGGATAATTAACCAAAATGTGGTACATAAATGTAATGGAATTTTATCATGACATAAAGTATTTTGTTACAATTCTTCTTAGTATATTCCATCAGCTTTTTTAAAAATCAGTCTTGTTGATGAGTAATCAACATAGAATATATTAAGTAGGGTCTTATGAATGATGGCACTAGAAAAACCCAAATCCTGAAAGTTTAGAGATCTATATCTTCTCTGGCACATTTCTCTGATCATCATTGACCTACAAGATACAGCAGGTCTAGGACTGACTTCCTACACATATAATTTATGCAGTGCCTCCAGATCTTGCTTAACTACATTTTGTCCCATTTACAATGCTTCAAGGTGCAACATTCAAATTGCTTGTTCATGGTCCCAGCTCCAGTGGGATTTGTGACACAGCAAAAGTATTTGCACACTGGGTGAACCTAATCTCTAGCTTCAGCTCTAGTCTTGATTTCTTCTTGATTCTCTGTCCCTGTATTTCAGGGAATGACCTAGTCTATCTGCTTCTGCTCTAACTGGCCAGCTCTTCCTGGAGACAGTAGGTGCAGATAGCCTTTAAACTAAGAACAGATGAGATATAAAATGAAATTTGATAGAGTTTTAAAGACTAGTGAAGGTGTTTTAAACATGGAGAGAGACCTTGGATATGTCTATAGGCAATAGAGAAACAATAAGGAGAAATTAAAGATTAAAGAGAGGAGATATTAATAAGGATTATCTGCTAGAGAAGATGGAGGGGTAATGGAATCAAATGTTTGCCTTGATGAGAAGAGGCATAACTTGTAAATTCAAAATTTTTGTCTCTTTTAAAAATAATCATGTGTCAAATAAAATTCTTTTATTTTTGGATTTTTTCAATTATTATAATTTTTTTAATTTTATTTCTTCCTTTCTGTTTGGCCAGAACAAGGAAAGGGGGGGGAGGGCAAATACTAAAATTAAACTATAATATCAATCAGATAATTTGGAGATGTTTCATTACCGTAAATAATCTCATTTTCATAGAAGGACCAAGTACATCTACACACACACACACACACACACAAACACTTTAGACACCTGCAATTTAAAAAGTCTTAGCATTTTCTACTTCATATTTCATGACTTTTTTGTTATCAATATTTCTGAGCATTTTTTCAAAAACTTTTCAAATAACAAATGAAGTTAAACATGTGAATTACCTATAAGACCTGTATCAAATAATAAATATGTTTAAACATTTTATATTTTCATTTTTAATAAGAGAAAATTTTAAAAAGAGAAAATATATTTTCATTTATTTCTATTGGGTCACTTGTTTGCCCATATTAGTCTTCTCTACCTTGAAATAGCAGTATAATTAATCAAATATTCATAAAAGTTTGCAAATTATGTAGTTACAAAATAAATAAAACTTTACCTGTGCATATCTTTTCCATTATTTCATCATTTATATTACTTTTCAGAATTTATAGGGTTTTTTATCATAATAATTTAGTTTTGCTTGTATCCTTGTTGATAAAAAGTCTGAGAGAATTCTCTGTTGAACAAATTTTAGAACAAGAACTATCTCATCAGATCATCCCATGGTAAACTTACAGATGGTGAAGTCAAAGGAATAAATAATCCAATTGCCATACACCGAAACACAGAAAAACAATTTCTCTTCTGATTCAATCAATGATGAGTTCCTTCCAAAAATGACAATCTAAAAGGTAATGAGCAATACAGTCATTATCAGAACCAATTTCATTACAAAAAAGATGAAAATATATACAATGTTTGCAAGATAAAGATGGTTCTTTTTGGCAATGAACTAATACTTCTCAAACAGTGTAATGATACTTGCAACAACTAAATATTATTTCATTTTTATTTGACCTTGCTGTATATTCTACAACCCAAGTCACTGAGAAAAGTTTCATTTCTCTTTTGAATTTTATTTAGTGAGACAATTCTTAGAAATATACAAAAGTTTACAAAAGCTGAGGTCTAATGAATAACAAGTAATGTTAACTGGTCTATTATATTAGACAAATTAGAAAGTTCATTGATCTTATTGTTGCTTATGATATCATTTTTAAAAGTATGTGAAATACATCCAGAGGATATGTTACGTTCAATGACAGTATGCCACATTGCTGCTTCCTAGATATAATGAGGTACCTTCGCTTTTATCTGAAAACTGCAAGTTTTTCAGGACAAATTTTGTTTAATAGGCTCACTCTGGAATCCATTTACTGAAAAGCGTCAAAAGCCATTTGTTCCTCAAAGTATCAATGCCAGCAGGCCCACAAATACATTGCTGAAGCTTAGGAAGCTACTAATCAACAGAGGCTGCAACTTGCAGCAATTATTTTATATCCTTTAATCTTTCCTTAGACTTGCAAAACAAAGATATGAACAGTTTCAATAGTGTTTCGTGCACTTCCTTCTTCCTCTTTTTAGAACACATGACAAGAAATAGGGAAATGCTTCATAATGAATTATACTAGGCAATCCTAGTCTACAGTGATATGGATTCAAGTATGAAGCTAGAAAAGTTCATCACCACTGTGTCAGGAGAGAAGTAGTATGCTACATCATCACTCCTATTGAATTGTGTTTGATTACACAGCTAGGAAGTATTAAATGTCTGAAGCCATATTTGAACTAAGGTCCTCTTGACTTCAGGGCCAATGCTCTATCCACTGTGCTATCTAACTGCCCCAAAGCTATTTGTCTTTACAGAGTTGTTGTTATTGTATAAATTATTCCCCTAGTTTCAGCAGGTAGAATTTTAAATTATTTGGGAACTATGGAGTATAGCAATAAGTTTTGCCATGTAGGCAACCAAAGCACAGAAGTTTGTTTGCTTTATTTCAAGTATAAAGAAAGGTTTTGCATGAATAACATAACAGCTGGTTGTCCCAGAGAGATATTAAAAAACCCAGCTTGGGGATGAAGAGCCTCCTCAGATTTGATGGGTTCCTCCCGGGAGCTCAAACCATCTCTGACAATCCATGGTTTTATTTTTAGTGTGAATATTTACACCTTGGAAACCAGCAAATGCTGCGAATCAAGGTTTGGTTGCCTAGTCTTAATAGAATGATCGAGAAAATGTTAATAATGCAGATAAAACTTAAATGTTTATTAAAAGTACATTTTGTTAAGAGTTGGCTGTTAAACATTTATCAGCACATTCCTAGTTCCTTTCCTTTCCCCCAACAAAAAATTATACCGATCATTTGTCTGAATATATCTCTATGAGAAAACAAAAGGGCACTAAGGGGAGTCAATGTTCATCAAAAACAGAACTATAAACCAGGGTTCTTGTTCTGATTTTGACAACTATATCCTTATAAGACTATTTTGATATCTTCTATTTTAATTGGGTCAGACATTTATGTTATTTTGATGCTTGGATGTAACCTGAGTGTCATCAGCTTTCCAGGACAACATATAAAATGTTGTACTTCCTTTCTATAGGTTAGAAACATCTCTACTTTAGATTATTCATTTATCCATTTAGATTATCCAATATCTGTTTTACCAACCCTCTGGTAAGACTGTCTATTTCATACAAATACCTCTAAAGCTTCTCATTCCTAAACCTAGGAGAACTTCTAAATCCCTCTATTCTTTTTTGTTTGTTTGTTTTATTATATCTTTTCATTTAAAAAATATATGCAAGGGTAATTTTTCAACATTGAACCTTGCAAAACCTTCTGTTCCAACTTTTCCCTTTCTTCCCCCCATCCCCTCCCTAGGCAGGTAGTCCAATATATGTTAAATATGTTAAAAGGATATGTTAAATCCAATATATGTATATATATTTATATAATTATCTTGCTGCACAAGAAAAATCAAATCTAGGGAAAAAAAACCTGAGAAGGAAAACAAAAATGTAAGCAAATAACAGAAAGAGTGGAAATGCTATGTTGTGATCCACACTCATTTCCCATAGTTCTCTCTCTGGGTGTAGCTGATTCTCTTCATTACTGAACAATTGGAACGGGTTTGAATTATCTCATTGTTGAAGAGAGCCATGTCCATCAGTTGATCATCATATAATCTTGTTGTTGCTACATATAATGATCTCTGGTTCTGCTCATTTCACTCAGCATCAGTTCATATAAGTATCTCCAAGTCTCTCTGAAATAATCCTGCTGGTCATTTCTTATAGAACAATAATATTCCATAACATTCATATACCACAACTTATTCAGCCATCCTCCAATTGATAAGCATCCATTTTTCAGTTTCCAGTTTCTAGCCACTACGAAAGGAGCTGCCACAAAGATTTTTGCATACGTGGGTCCCTTTCCCTCCTTTATTCCTCTTTGGGAATATAAGCCTAGTAGTAATACTGCTGGATCAAAGGGTATGAATAGTTTGATCACTTTTTGAGGATAGTTCCAAATTGCTCTCCAGAATATTTGAATCACTTCATAACTCCACCAACAATGTATCAGTGTTCCAGTTTTCCCACACCCCTTCCAACATCTGTCATTATCTTTTCCTGTCACCTTAGCCAATCTGAGAGGTGTGCAGTGGTATCTCAGAGTTGTCTTAATTTGCATTTCTCTGATCAATAATGATTTGGAGCACCTTTTCATATGCCTAGAAATGGTTTCAATTTCATCATCTGAAAATTGTCTGTTCATATCCTTTGATCATTTATCAATTGGAGAATGGCTTGAATTATTATAAATTTGAGTCAATTCTCTATATATTTTGGAAATGAAGCCTTTATCAGAACCTTTGAATGGAAAAATGTTTTCCCAGTTTATTGCTTTCCTTCTAATCTTGTCTGCATTAGTTTTGTTTGTACAAAACCTTTTTAATTTAATAAAATCGAAATTTTCTATTTTGTGATCAATAATGATCTCTAGTTCTTCTTTGTTCACAAATTCCTTCCTCCTCCACAGGTCTGAGAGGTAAACTATCCTATGTTCTCCTAATTTATTTATAATGTCATTCTTTATGATCATGAACCCATTTTGACCTTATCTTGGTATTTGGTATTAAGTATGGGGGTCAATGCCTAATTTCTGCCATACTAGTTTCTAATTTTCCCAGCAGTTTTTGTCAAATAGTGAGTTCTTATTCCAAAAGCTGGGGTCTTTGGGTTTGTCAAACACTAAATTGCTATAGTTATTGACTATTTTGTCCTGTGAAACTAACCTATTCCACTGATCAACTAATCTATTTCTTAGCCAGTACCAAATGGTTTTGGTGACCGCTGCTTTATAATATAGTTTTAGATCTGGTACAGCTAGGATACTTTCATTTGATTTTTTTTCATTAGTTCCCTTGAAATTCTTGATCTTTTGTTCTTCCAGATGAATTTTGTTGTTATTTTTTCTAGGTCAGTAAAATAGTTTCTTAGGAGTTTGACTGGTATAGCACTAAATAAATAGATTAGTTTAGATAGTATTGTTATCTTTATTATATTCACTCAATCTATCCAAGAGCACTTAATATTTTTCCAATTGTTTAGATCTGACTTTATTTGTGTGGAAAGTGTTTTGTAGTTTTGCTCATATAGTTCCTGACTTTCCCTTAGCAGATAGATTCCCAAATATTTTATACTATTGGCAGGTATTTTAAATGGAATTCCTCTTTGTATCTCTTGCTGTCGGATTTTGTTAGTGATGTATAAAAATGCTGATGATTTATATGGATTTATTTTGTATGCTGGAACTTTGTTCAAGTTATGGATTATTTCTAATAGCATTTTAGTATATTCTCTGGGGTTCTCTAAGTATACCATCATATCATCTGTAAAGAGTAATAATTTGGTTTTCTCATTAGCTACTTTAATTCTTTAATCTCTTTTTCATCTCTTATTGTCAAAGCTAGCATTCCTAATACAATATTGATAGTAGTCAATCTTGTTTCATTGCTGATCTTATTGAGAATGCTTCCAGTTTATCCCCATTACATATGATGTTTACTGATGGTTTTAAATAAATGCTATTCACTATTTTAAGGAAAAGTCCATTTATTCTTATGCTTTCTAGTGTTTTTAATAGGAATTGGTGTTGGATTTTATCAAATGCTTTTTCTGCATCTATTGAGATAATCATATGGTTTTTGTTAATTTGGTTATTAATATAGTCAATTATGCTAATAGTATTGAACCAGCTCCGCATTCCCGGTATAAATCCTACTTGGTCATGGAATATTATCCTGGCAAATCCTTCTATTCTTAATCCTAGAAACACTTCAATGACTTCTTATTCTTATCCCAGAGGATATCTGAACTTAACCATTTTTCATTCCTAATCTTGGGAATAAGTCTATATCTTTTCATTCTTAAACTATTAAGTGATCATTTCTTTGTATGCTACTCTCACACAAACCAAAGTACACTTTACCTCACTTATATGTAAGGTCAATAACACTGTGCAAACATAAACGTGTGTGTGTGTGTGTGTGTGTGTGTGTGTGTGTGTGTGTGTGGATTACTTGCTCTCTAGGGGAGGAGGTAAGGGGAAGGGAGGGAGAAAAAAATTTGGAACATAAAGTTTATGTTCCAAGGGTAAATGTTAAAAACTATCAATGCACATGTTTCAAAAATAAAAACTTTTTTTAAAAACTGCAAAAACCTCACTCTCATATAGACTCAAGTATACATTGCACAAACTCCACCTGATTTCCTAACTGTACAATCTATGTTCACATCTAGTATTTCTCTAAATAAAGGAGCAAAAAATTGAATAAATTCACCAATTAAACTCACTACCATCATATAATATAGGACAACTTTTTTTGCTTTCTGTAAATATCTTGGAGTCCTTAGAAGAGTGACCAAAAAGTTCATGGATTACCCAGAGGAGTGATCATACTCCCTGTGCTTCTCTTATAAGCCATTAGTCCCAGTTCAGTGTTTGTCCTATATACCAACATCAAAGAAAAGCAAAGACTCCCCTGTTGCTAGGTTATGGGTTTTGGCCTTTGTTTTCAGAACATGCCTGGTCAATTCTCCTAAGGATTCACAGATACAATGAGGTGATTGAAGTTGGCTTAAATCTCAGATCTGGTGAGCCAGTTATAGAGTTACAGGAATACCTTGAACATGCAAGATTATTCTCAATAATCTAGGATCATTCATCAAAATGTAAAAAAATCAGACACACATATACACACACAATCTATGGTAGGTTTGACATATTTGGATAAAACAATTAGATGGCAAGAGCCCAAATGAAGAGCTAGCCTGATCAGCAGTTCTCCTATGAAAATTCCTCTTGGATTTTTCAAATGACTTACTTTTAGCTGTTTCAAGAGTCTCACAGAGAGGAATGCTGAAATGTGATCTCATATGGGATAGTGCCACCTGAACTCACGGTATCAAAATGAGGAAGAAACAAGATTCACTCTGAATTTAGGGTAAAATCTATCAAAAACACTGTTGAAGAGACCATAGAAGAGGGGAAATGCCTCATATGTGAAAAATGTTGGTAACAGCTCTTTTTGTTATGGCAAGGAACTGGAAATTGAGTGGATGCCTATCAGTTGGGGAATGACTGAATAAGTTGTGGTATATAAATATAATGGAATATTATTGTTCTATAAGAAATGATGAGCAGGCTGACTTCAGAAAAGTCTGGAATGACTTACATGAACTGATGCTGAATAAAGTGAGTAGAACCAAGAGAATTTTGTACACAGCAACAAGAAGATTATGTGATGATTAACAATGATGGACTTGACTCTTTTCAACAATGAAGTAGTCAAGGCAACTTCCATAGACTTGGGATGGAAAATGCCATCCACATCCAGAGAGAGAACTATGGAGACTGAATGTGTATTGAAGCATAGTGTTTTAACCTTTTTTGTTATTATTTGTTTGCTTAGTTTTTTTTCTCATGGTTTTTCCCTTTTGATATGATTTTTCTTGCATAACATAACAAATATGTTTAAAAGAAGTGCACATATTAACCTATATCAGATTGCTTAATTTCTTGGAGAGGGAGTAGGTAAGGGAGAGAAGGAGAAAAATTTGGAATATAAAAGTTTACAAAAATGAATATTGAAAATTATCTTTACATGTACTTGGAAAAATTAAATACTATTGAAAAAAAGAAAGAAACATCTTGTTGATGGTATAAGCCATGCATTCAGCTCTACTGGTTGTCAGAATTCCTCTGGTAGATGAATTCTCATTAAAGAAATTTCCAATGTAGGGTTCTAGAAGCTGAAATAAAAGATGAAGAAGTAAGAACAAAAATTTTTAGTTGTGCTTTTATAGTGTTAACAAAAAGAGGAAAGAGTAATAGGTATGTATCCTTCTAAAGATCTGATAGGTAGGTTCAGACCTCTTAGGAAGCTAAGAATACTTCTTTTTTTCCCCTTAATAGTATTTTATTTTTCCAAATACTTGTAAAGATACTTAATTCAGTATTCATTTTTGTAAAACTTGTGTTCCTTGCCTTCCCCATCCCCAAGATAGCAAGCAATCTGATACGTTAAACATGTGCAATCCTTTTACACATATTTTCATATTTGTCATGTTATATAAGAAAAATCAAGCCAAAAAGGAAAAAGCCACAAAAAAAGAAAAAGCATGCAAACAAAAAAAGAATGAAAATATTTTGTTTCAATCCATATTCAGTTTCAACATTTCTCTGCAGATCGCATTTTCCATCCAAAATTTACTGGAATTGCCTTAGATCATTGAATAGCTGAGAAGAGCCAAGTCCATTATAATTGATCATCACACAATTTTGTGGTTGCTATGTACAATGTTTTCCTTGTATGGCTTGCTTCACTTAGCATTAATTAATGTAAATCTTTTCAGGCTTTTCTAAAATCAGTCTGTTCATCTTTCTTATATGTCATTACTTTCTATACTATAACTTATTCAATCATTCCCCAATTGATGGGCATCTACTCAATTTCCAATGCCTTGCCATTACAAAAAGAGAGGCTACAAATATTTTTGTACATGTAGGTCCTTTTCCTTCTTTTATAATCTCTTTGGGATATAGTGACCCTATAGTGACACTGCTGGACTAAAGGATATGCAGCTTTATAGCCCTTTGGGTATAGTTTATAGCCTTTTGCATATCTGCAGTAGAAGTGGAAAAGCACCCCAAATGGGACCGTGAGAAACATGATCTTGAATCTTTGTAATTAGAAGTTTATTACTAGTTCTTCACTCCCTAATGCAGATGGTATTTTTAACAACCCAGATGTATTGTCCTGAGACACCACAGACCTTGACAACCTGATAAGCTTAAAGAAATATTGCTTGAACCAGGAGATCATTATCTACTTCAATAACAATACTGTATGAGGATGTATTCTGATGGAAGTGAATTTCTTCAACAAAGAGAAGATCTAACTCAGTTTCAATTGATCACTGATGGACAGAAACAGCTACACCAAGAAAGAACACTGGGAAATGAATGTAAACTGCTTGCATTTTTGTTTTTCTTCCCAGACTATTTTTTACCTTCTGAATCCAATTCTTCCTGTGCAACAAGAGAACTGTTCAGTTCTGCACACATATATCTAGGATATACTGTGACATATTTAACATGTATAGGACTGCTTGCCATCTGGGGAATGGGGTGGAGGGAGAAAGGGGAAAAGTCAGAACAGAAGTGAGTGCAAGGGAAAATGTTGTAAAAAAAAATTACCCATGCATATGTACTGTCAATAAAAAGTTATAATTATGAAAAAAAAAGAAATACTGCTTGCTGCTGTCTGAGAATGACCCCCTTAGAATGATAACTTTTTTTGGCCTCCTATTTAGAATAGAAATTCCTCTATTATGACAAATGTATCAAGAAACATTTTGATGTCTCTCTCTTCTTTCTATAAATATATGGCCCTGAGGCCATTCATTACTGACCCCTCCAGTCTTGGTGTTGGGGGATCAGTCCTGGCCAGTAATAAACACTCTTAAAACTTCATTATTTTGGCTGCCCTTTTTTTCTCTCACCTGGGCACTTCATTTGGAGGCCCCAGCGAGATAGCCTTTGGCTCTGTTTGACAGCCAGTCCCTTTCCCTCGAGGGCGAAGGGGGTTACCATCTCTAGAGGATGGCCATCGAAAGACGTTCCTCAGTCTCAGACCTCAGTAATCCACTTTTGCGGACCAGAAAGGAGACATAAATTTGACTCAATTGGCTTTGAGCATTCCGGTTTAATTCTGGGTGAGTATTCAAGGATAGTAGGTGGTTACGCTGGATGCAGCAATAGTAACGCCTACCGGCCTCCACAAGACACTGTCAGAGTACCCTGGCAGGTTAGTTGTCTGTTGTGTTCTAGAATTGTTTGTCTACTATCTCTTTGTGTTTAAGTGTACTTGTGTCTATCTGGTATCTGTGGCACTATTGAGAACTACTGATTCTCGAGCATACTCTGTGAAGGCAGAAAAATGCACCAAACTGAGGCTCGGAAGCCTTAAAAACTCTATTTGGTTTCTGGGAAGGAGGCTCTCAAGCTGCAACAACTTCCCTTAGGGCTATTCTAAGGTGTCTGAAAAGCCCCTAGTCTGTATATTTAAATGTTTTGTTTAATGTAATTGTGCCTGCCCCCTATGTCTCTGTGATTTTTGTTGTGTGTTTGTGACTTGTCCATCTGTTGTGTTGATTTAAAGAGCTCTGTTAAGTTTTAAGAACAATGGTTAAGAAATTTGGCAATTGGTTATTTCCATATTGCAACTATGCTTGGTATAAATTTTTTTTGTGTGATTTTAAACTTTTTAATCTGTTGTACTAATTTGTAAGTAAAAGAAAAAAAATCTGACTATTTTAAACTGGTGGGGAAGTTTTCCCTGAAAAGCAGGTTTTCAAAGTTTGCTAAAGAGAAGTAATGGCAATAAAATCTTATCTGCTTAATACCACCTGGGAAAAAGAAGTTTATGCTAGTGGCCTTGAAACACTCAGGCAGAAGGAAGAAAAACTTAAAAAAAAAAAAAACTATTTGGTTTACTTCTGAAACATTGGGTAATTTGTTAACATTATGGATTATGTTTGCTAGACATGTGGGTTTTATAGAGTTATTAGCTATTTACTGTATTGTCAATCTTTAAACTTCTGAAAGGAAAAGGAAAAGAGAATGACAGTGATTTATGAAAGATTGATTTGTAGGAGCAGTTGTAGGTTTGAAGGGTTTTAGAAGTAAGGAAAGAGAAGAGGTGGGGGTAAGAGAAAACAGGAAAGGATCTTTTGTTTTCAAAGGTAAAGATTCAACTAACACACACACACACCCCACACTGCTTCTGCTACTTTAGCAATGGAGCATCTAGTAGAAGGGTTGTTAAAATGTGTTAATTAGTATGTAGCTGAGGGAAAGAGAAGAATTAAGTAGGAAGAGAAAAAGGAAGGTTTTAATGGAAGGATTTCTGTGTGTGGAAGCTTAAGTGGGAACAGGAGGGAATCTTTTGTGCTAGATTTAGCTCACCTTCCTCTTCCCCCCCACCCACTAAGTATGTTCCAACCTTTTTTTGTCAAGTCACAGCCCGCAGACAGTAGCAACTGTGATTTTAAAGGGACAGCCTACATTTGTTTTTGTTTTTGTTTTTTGGATACATAATGATTTCCTTGGTTAAGGAATATAGTTATAAATATGATCTATAATTTGGTCAAGTTATTTTTAAAAGTTTAATTGATGTTTTAAAGAATCTTTCAGGTTCTTTTATGTGGTATTAAAATATTCTGTATAAGTTTTAATTGATTGTATGCTCATCATTTAAAGGACTTCTGAAAATAAGTTTTTTTCTTTGTCCTTTTGAAAATGTTTCTGTTATAGGTAATATGTAATTTAGAATTTTTCTATGTATTAGGTATGTTAAACCAAAATGGTTTGTATAATGTTCGACTTATCACATTGCCTACTTAGATATGAAAGATGACTTGCGAACTTAGTGAAACAAATTTCTTACTATTATCAATATAAGGTCATGGTAAATACCTGTTTGGAATCTACCTGAAACTTTGTTCAATGGAATTTGTTATTAGAGGTAAAATTTGTTGGGCTTTTAATTAATATTTATAGGGAGTTTTTAAGCTCCACTCTCTGATGGTTAGTGGGACAATTATCTGGAGTATAACTGGGTTAAGGCTACTTTATTCTGTGTCCTGTATGTGCTGAAGGATCAGTTTTTATATTATGTTATACTCATATTTCTACATTTTTTTCTCCTCCTCTGCCTAATAGGAGCCAATGGTCAGTACAACTTGTTAATGCAATTCAATTATGTCATATCTTGCTGTTTCTAATCTGGTTGTATGTAATCATTGTATACTAAATACTTGGGCAAATGAATGCTTAGCCTGGTCATCTATCTGTTACTAGATATTCGTGTCCGAAGATATTCAGATTTTTAAAGGTTTTTAAATGATGAGAGGACAATTAACAGTGGTCTGTGAAACTTAACTGCTGTTTTTATTGGGACTACAGCTGACAGCCGTTTGGCTGTCCTGTGAGACAAGCATGTTCCTTTCCATGGGCAGCTGCTGGCTGGTCTATTTTGGCCTCCCCACATCTTGCAGCAGTCCTTGTGGACCAGTCTTTCTATCTCAGACTGTCTTCACCCCTGATCAGCATAAAGCAGTTTTTGGATGAGATGCTTCGCCCCCTGCCCTGATAGACTAATATGGGGAATTGGACAATGGTTGATGAATGACTGTTAAACCCTGAATGGGTCATTTATTACTGTGTGTTGAGATTGGGATGGAAATTGTTAAAATTGTATAACTCTTACTGTTATGTTTAAATGATTTTTAGGAAACCCTACTGTGGTATGTATAGGAATTCACTCTTGGGATTTATATGTGGGATGATTATTTGACTATTTACTTGTGTAGAGGGCTGAAACTCTTGAGTCGTTGCACTGAGGTCAGTTCAAGCACTTAGGGCTAATTACTGATTAGACAATACTCTATGGGCATATGCTTGGAAAATGGTCCTTCCCACCATCCTGTGCTGGTTCAATGATTGGTGTATACAGAGCATTGTAGGAGGGACTAGGGGATGGAGTAAGACGAGCCAGAGTCACTTTTTGTGGTAGACAAGGAAGAAGGCGTCATGGAGATTCTACTTCCATCCTGTTCACTTCTACTCCTAAAGACCAAGAATAAAGACTAAGGACTTTTTGCTTATCCTGTCTCCGGCTGATTCTGAGGTATTCTGGGTTGCAGTCGTCACATATTAGCTTTTTTTTTTTTTCCATTTACTTGAGAGAAAAGAAAGGGAAAAAGAGATAGGAAATTGGGGAAAGAGGAAGAATGGGAATCCCTAGTTTCCTGTTCACTTTGCCCTAGGTACTTCTGCCTATCCCCATCTCACTAGTTCAGATTGAATTAGAAGTCCTTTAAGCAGTCCTTTTTCATTTTTTACTCCTTGTTTAAACCTACTGGAATGTGACTGCTGATTATGCTTTAACTTTGAAACCCCTTATTCTGTTAGAGTTGCCCTGGCAGACTCAATGTTTGGCACTTTTTTTTTTTGAAATAAGCAGAAATCAGGCACCTTGGGACTTGGCAGTCTCCAGTCCTGTAACCCCAGGTTCTTAACTGGTATCTCAGCCTTCTCAAAGGACGTTTCAGGCCTCTAAAGTTCAGAGTTTGCGTGCCTTGATGGTCTAACTGTGCATATTCTCATAGCTCTGCTCAGAAATCTGTATCCTAGGCAGGGACAGGTGGAACTACTCCAGGCCTCACCCTTCTCCCCTGGAGTGCTTTGCCCCTCTGAATGGGCAGCACGACTTGAGTCCTGCTGCTCTATAAGCAGAGGCTGAGTTAAGTGCACAAATGACTGCAGACCACCTAACTCACACGGAATTGTCCATCTCAAACTGGATTCTCTGGCTGAGATGGTGCTCCATCTGTCATGGTGCAACAGGGAGCCGTTGGGGTTGTCAGGGAGAGACTTGCCCTTGCCGTATAAGTCCTTGCATTTTTCTACTTCTATTTTGGTTTATCTGCCTCAAATAGGGTTGGTCAACATTATGGTTCTGGGACCTTCCAACAGTTCCCTTGATGGTCCTGTCAATTTCCCTAAATGGCCCTACCTCAGTTTCCCTGAATTGCTCTGCCTCAGTTCCCCTGTTTGCAAGCTTCCCCCTCCTATTCGATATAACTTAGGGCTAGTTACTTGTAAATGTGCCAACTCTAGATAAAGGGGAGTTCAATGAAACCTACCCTCCTACGGACCTCAAGATCCTCCTGGCCTGGCTGATGGCCAGGGCTGCCAGCACCCTTCAGAAGGACGTGTGATTCTTCCAAAAGCCTTGAGCTAACCTTTTGTTTCAAAACTTCACTCTCTAACTCACTTAGGTGGGACTTCCTTATATAATCTGCTTTCTTTTCTTTGCCTGGGATGGAATCCCTCACTGAGACTGCTGCCCACCGATACTTGGCCTGTGCCAAGGTGAACCCCCGCCTACCCTCCCCACTGTGCCTGCCCTGCGCCCCCGAAGGCTTACACCAGGGGAATACTGGGAAGTCGATTTCACAGACACAGAAACCCAGGTTCAAGGACATCATTTTCTTTTGCTTTTTGTTGACACCTTCTCAGGTTGGCCCGAAGCCTTTTCTGTAAAATCTGAATCTTCTTTGGTCATAGCCAAGAAACTTGTGACTGAAATTATCCCCAGTTCGGACTCCTTTTCTTCCTTGGGTCTGACGATGGCCAGGCTTTTGTTTCTGATGTTGTTCAGTCCCTGGCACAGGCCCTCGGGTTCCAGTGGCACCTGCACTGTGCCTATGGACCAGAATTTGGGTCAGGGAGAAGCACGAACAGGACACTAAAGGAGCACATTTCTGAGCTCCAGTTGGGTACTGGTGAGACCTGGGTAGGAGCCTATTTGGAGCTCCACCTCCCATTCTTCCCCGCATGGGGCAGGACGGCTCTTACGATGTTGCTAATGCATCCCTTTTCAAGTCCCTACAGGCTCTCCAGGACATCTGGGCAGCGGTCAGAGCTTTCTATCCTGCCTCTGCCCAGACTCCCCTACCCCAGCTGCTGGACTGGATCTCTAACTGGTGATTGGATCCTGACCAGAAAACTTCTTCATGGTTCTGCATTGGAATCCCACTGGACCGGCCCTCACCAGGTCATCCTCTCCAACCCCTCAGCAGTGAAGGTGGCCCACCTTAAGGCTTGGATCCATTGTTCACATGTGAGGTCTTGCCCTGCTCCCAAGGCGCCTGCAGGACCCAACTCAGGAAGATGGTGTTTTCATGCCTTATCCCCTTTTATGGCCTGATCCTCCCTCTTGTTCCCCTCCCCCCCATTGGGGAAGCCCTGACGCTATTCTCCCCATAGATATGTGTGGACTTTAATAAGAACTACTGAGGGAAATGGAGGCCCGAAATGAGACTTACGGGCAGCCATGGTTCTATCTGGACCTATGCCAGCTCTTGGGAAGGCCCTGGGGTATCAGGTTTTATGTGGCAGAAAGAGATTTGGGAACCCTGCTCACAACCCAAAGAAGGACCCTCCCATAGGCCCTAATACACTTCCTCAGCCAGAGGAGATCCGCTGTCTCCCTATGAGACCTTTATGTCAGCCCTTGATGGAATACACTGGCTGATAAACCTGATAGGCCCCCTTAACATGTTTCTGCTGGATCAACTGATTGCCCCTCGTTTGATTGTTTAACCACACATATCAGGAAGAGGATCCAGGCTGTTGTTTGTTGCCAGGGTCACTTACTCTCCCCTGGCCTCTGATGAGTCCAGTTTCTGATGGTCTCAAGAAAAGGGGGGAGTGAAGTGGAAAAGCACCCCAAATGGGACCATGAGAAACATAATCTTGAATCTTTGTAGTTAGAGGTTTATTGCTAGTTCTTCACCCCCTAAAGCAGATGGTATTTTTTAACAACCCAAATGTACGGTCCTGAGACACTTGAAACCTTGACAACCTGATAAGAAATGCTGCCTGCTGCTGCCTGAGAATGACCCCCTTAGAGTGATAACTTTTTTTGCCTCCTGTTTAGAATAGAAATTCCTTTATTATGACAAATGTATCAAGAAACATTTTGATGACATGTAAAGGACTGCTTGCCATCTGAGGGAGGGGGTGGAAGGAGGGAGGGGAAAAATCGGAACAGAAGTGAGTGCAAGGGATAATGCTGTAAAAAATTACCCTGGTATGGGTTCTATCAATAAAAAGTTATTAAAAAAAAAAAAGAAACGTGTTGATGTCTCTCTCTTCTTTCTATAAATATATGGCCCTGAGGCCACTCATTACTGACCCCTTCAGTCTTGGTCTTGGGGGAATCAGTCCTGGCTAGTAATAAAATGATCTTAAAACTTCATTATTTTGGCTGCCCTGTTTTCTCTTGCCTGGGCACTTCAGTTCCAGAATGATTGGATCAGGTTACAACTCCACAAATAATGCATTAGTGTCCCAGTTTTCCCCACATCTCCTCCAACATTTATCATTACCTTTCTTGTCCTAGCCAATCTGAGAGGTGTGAGATGATAACCTCAAGAGTATTTCTCTAATCAATGGTGATTTAGAGCATTTTTCATATGACTATAAATGGCTTTAAGTTCTTCATCTGAAAATATCTTTTCATATCCTTTGACCAAAGAAAACTTCCTTAAACCTTTTACACCTATATCATTAAGCAGAAAGTCATGTAATACAAAGAAGGTCTTAGTAACTATAGGCTTCCATATACTTAAGGTAGTAGCAAACATAAATCACATTAAGAAAAGCAAGAATGATGAAACTACATCAATCACAAATATGTAGATAGTGAATGGTAAAAGAATCATCATCAAAGAAAATTTAATTGAAATGGAAAAGACATTGATATTAATATTTAGGTGACGTTAAGTTACTCACTTCATACTAGATAAATCCAACAGAAAAATAAACTAGAAGGAAATTAGAGATTTGAACAAAATATTGGAAAAATTAGATTTGACAACATACAACAGTGTACAGATTGTTTGATTTGTAGAAATACTATCTGGGTTCAAGTCATTCTTTACTACTCATGACAGTTGTAAGTGACATGGAGCAAGTGACCTAACCTTTTTGAGATCTAATTTCCTCATTTGTAAGATAAGGCCTAGATGACAACTGAGGTTTTTTCTAGCTAAGAGCTATTATTCTGATCCTGTGACTTCTGAATGGTATAACAAAAAGAAAGGCTGCTCTTCTCAATTTAAGGTACAGGTCATTAAATAACCTTTATTTCATCCATAGTTGTAAAGCAGGGCAAGAAGAAAATTAATTAGCACCTAAAAAGAGAAACATCTATGATACAAATGGGCTTCTGAATATGATTTACTTTCCTGGATACTTACTGTAAACAGCAAACATGTATGTACTATTCTAGGAGGCTGAATAAGTTGTACTGATATGATAAATATCATTTGTCCAACCCAAGAAAGCAGTATATACAAATACATACACATATGTGTACATATACATACATATGTATATCCCCTCATTTCCATCCAAAACTGAGACAGTTTTCCTTCTGAGACAACTCAATCATCAATCAACACTGCATACCTGCAAAGGGAGCAAAAAGGAGATATTTGAAAGAAGTGGTTGAGAAAAGCAAGCATGGACTTTTTGAATAGCAGACTGAGGAACTCCCTGTAGTTCCTGACAAGGAGAGAAACCATCTTGTCAGTCACCTGATACTCAGCTTTTAGCCTTATAAATGCTAAGAGCAAACTCATTCTTGTGAGATCATTCTCTCTCTTTTGGAGCTGAAATATCTCCCTCCTTGATGAAGAACTCACTTATTCTTGTGTACTCAATCATTTATTCAAAGCTATATAGATTTCCCCAATTTTGTGATCTTTTCAATTTCAATTTCAATTCAAATCAAAAGATTTACAGTATGGTCTTATACAATTAGCATTTGGGCAGAAGGGAAGGAAGCTAAACTGGAAATATTAAGATAGGTGTTACTTTCCCTTTGACAGTAGTGAGAAAAAATATCTTTTATTCTGAACTCCCTACTGTATCCCTTTTTGTTGCTGTTGTGTCCCTAGAATATGAATATTTGATATGTTGTAAATAGATATAACTCTAGCACTTGACCCCTCTGGAGATAGGAGAGTGATCCAAAAAAACCCACAATGGTCCTGTATCCTGTCCAAGTAGACAAATATTAACCAGCATAACAATCCTCCACAAAGGGCAGAAATTATGGTCTCATTCAGAGATGGGATGAGTCAGATCCCAAGAAAAGTTTACTTAGCTCATACAATTAGTAGTCAAACATGACAAGACCACAAGATTGAACCCAATAAAAGTTGTCGACAGCAAACAGACATTCTCCATGCCTTCCTCTGTCCCAAATCCTATCACTCATAGAAGCCAACATGAGGTACAGATCTCATCAGATCACAGGATCTATTTTTCTGCAGTTACGTTTATCCTCAAATGCTGATTTATGTGTCATTACAGATAGATCTCTTAGGCAATAGGCAATAGAAATTCTAAATAACTTGAAATGACTTCATTTCATATTTTGTAGCCTTATTTGTTTAGCTTTTTTCCTGCTCCCACTTGGTTAAATTTTCATTTTTCCTACTTCCTTCAACATATCTCAGTGGAAGTTGGCAGGCCCACAACACAAGGATTCACAAACAGGAAACTGACCTTGAGCAAAATGTGTTATATTTCAGGGGAGAAAAGATATATTTTTCTTTATTGTCTAACATTGTCCAGGAATCTGAACTATAATGGACTGTCAGTCTTATACTAGTTTTATATTTAAAAAACTGGAGTAGAGAAGAACTAAAACACAAGAGTTAGATATGCCTGCCAATTTTCATGAAAATGGAGACATTTCAAAGTGATATTAATTGTGTCAAGAAAGCCTATTTTTAGAAATAGGAGTGTTCTTCATGTTTTCATGGTCTTTTTATAAAAATAATTGTACATGAAGCCACAAAGAATTTTGAAAAAAGGGCAAAAATCATAAAGGCATCATATGTATATATACCACAATGCAATAAAATGAATTGAAGAAGGAAACAAACAAAAGATCCAGATCTAAATTGAAATTTTAAGATGTAAAGGCCTTGCATATAAAAGGGGATTACATTATATAAACTCTTTTATCAAAAAGAATCAAGCTTAACAAAATTACCATAGCAACAGGGGGAGGGGAGAGAAGGGGAGGCAGGGATCAGCATAAAGGGAATAGGAAAATTTGGATTTTAAAGCTTTGTCTGAAAGAAAATAGAGAAGATAGTAGCAGCCCCTCCAGTGATTTTCTAGTCTGTCTGCAGAAGATTATGGGAGCATCCAAGGGCTCTAACCTCTGTCCCATTTGAGCAGTTTCTCTCATTACACACCTGTTTTCCAGGTTCTTTCTCCTTTACCTTCAGAGAACTTCAGAGGTGAGTTCAAGAGAAAAAGAAGCAGCTATATCTTTTCCCATTCTATTTGTTGCCTCTCTGCTCTCTGCTCTGCTTCATCATTTTCTACTCAAACTCCAAATATTCCACATATACCCCCATTTGTTAAAAATTTTACAGACTTGTTAAAATCTCAGTCCAGTCCAAGCTTCAGGATTGTTCCTCGGCTAAAATCCCAGGATTATCAATATGGGTAAAGACCATTCCTCCTGCCCACAGGAAAACAAAATTCATTTCAAAAGATGTTACATTACAATACAATATTAAATCCCTGTGGGCTTTATAAGGATTTATAAGGGGGACACCTACACATCTCCTCTCAGCCTTGATTCAGATGTTCCCAGTGTACCCTAATGATCTTTATGTATCTTTACATTCTCATGTTCTTCTCTCAAATTCAATGTGGATTCTGTACAATTACATCAGAACTTCCTAGGTGTATTGCAATAGAATCAGATCTTTGTAGTCCTCATGCAAAAAGTATAAATCTTAGTTTTGCAAAAAGTATAAATCTTAGTTTAACATCTAAATCACTGACTAGAGTCCACATTTTAAAAAGTGGTTTCCCTGAGTGGATGACCATAAGTTGGGGAATGGTTGAATAAGTTATGATATATGAATGTAATAGAATATTATTGTTCTATAAGAAATCATCAAGAGGATTATTTTAGAAAGGCCTGGAGAGATTTACACGAACATTTGCATATAGCAACAGCAAGATGATATGATGATCAACTGAGATGGATTTGACTCTTTTCAACAATGAGATGATTTAGGCCAATTCCAATAGATTTGTGATGGAGAGAGCCATCTGCATCCAGAGAGAGGACTATGGGGACTGAATGGGTATCATAACATGGCATTTTCACCTTTGTTATTATTATTTGTTTGCTTGTTTTTTTCTCATTTTTTCCTTTTCTTTCTTTTGCAGCATGATAAATGTGGAAATATATTTAGAAGAATTGCATATATTTAACCTATATTGGATTACTTGCTGTCTAGTAAGGAAGGAAAAGGAGGAAGAAAAATTTGGAACACAAAGTTTTGCAAGGGTAATGTTGAAAACTATCTTTGCATGTATTTTGAAAAATAAAAAGCTATTATTTAAAAAGTGCTTTCCACATTATACTCTATAGTTTATAGTCTTTACTAGAGCTGAAATATAAAATTTGTTCATTTGGGCTTATTTGAAAGAAATACGTGATATGAGACAGCTGATTTCTCTTGCATTATCCCTGAAATTTATTTGAAATTTAATGCAATCAAGTTAAACCTTAATCTGAGGCCTGCTGGTTTAGTGCTTTTTTTCCCCCTTATGTCCTCTGAAGCAAATCTTCCTTCTGTTCATCCTCTTAGAGATTATTAAATTTACTATGCATTCTCCTAAGTTTAGTTTGTCCCTATCTTGCTGCTAAATTGGTCTTCCATACAATCAGAGTGATGGAATTGGATTTCACAAGGAACAGTTTCCTTGGAAACTAGTGGGAGATGATTTGGATTTGTGTTATCAAAGTCAACAGGTGCAAGGAATTTAGTGGAATCATTCCTGTAAATAGTGTATAATTTTATGAATAAGTGACAAGTTGATATTTAAATTGTCCTCTCCCTATGTATAAAAAAATTAAAGTTTTTTTTTTTCCTAACTCTTTGGGGAAAAAAATGCCAAGGTCAATGTGAAGAACAAAGAGCAATGGTCTTACAATATCTATTCTGGCAGCTGGTGATTTTTAAAAATAGTTCATCAGAAGCCTCAAGGTCTAGAGATTTCTGTCTTCCCCCAGAATGTCCAATCTGCACTCTATTGTGTCATCTCCTTTTCTGATTGGTTCTGACCAGTGTCATTGATTTCGATAGTGTCCTGAAAGCTGCAAGCTCTGATCTGAAGACACCCTGAAGAACAAGATGTGGTTCCCTACCTAATGGGAGAACTGGCCCTCCTTATTCACTGATTAGGTATTGCCACAGTCAAACTAAGACCTATAATAGACCTTAGTTTAAAAAGGCCAAAGTCTCCCCACTGTATCCAAGGTCATTACCAATTGTCCTAACCAATTGTCCTTGCCACTGGACCCAGATGGCTGCATCTCTCTCTCTCTCTCTCTCTCTCTCTCTCTCTCTCTCTCTCTCTCTCTCTCTCTCTCTCTCTCTCTTTCTCTCTTTCTTTCTCTGTCTCTCTTCTCTCTCTGTTTTTCTCTCTCTCTCTCTCTGTCTCTCTTCTTTCTCTCTGTTTCTCTCTCTCTCTGCTTCTCTCTCTCTGTCTCTCTCTCTTTCTCTCTGTCTCCGTCTTTCTCTCTCTCTCTCTCTCACACACACACACACACACACACACACACACACATACCCCTTCTATGTTGTCTCACTCCAACATGGTTGTCATAAAATAGTCAACTGTGTTTTTAAAAGTTCTGTTCAGTTCCACAATTTATGATGATATCCTAAGCAATACAACTTCTTATCAAGCTCCCTTCCAGCCCCATGACTCAGAAGGAAAACTACAAAACCATACAAAGGAACAGCCCTACTTGCCTTAGCAACTATTACAGGAATCACAATAAAATATAGTTAGGGGAATTACAACAAAGCAAAATACCAAATGTTATAGAATGAAATTATGTCTAACTCTAAGTACATATTAACAAAAGTGAAAAAAGGAAGTTAATAAGATGAGCATACAACTGGGAAAAGTAGAAAACCCACATTAAAAACAAGCAAATAAAATAATTGAAAGTTAAAAGCAAAATGGACAAAGTTGAAATATTTTAATTGAATTAATTAAACAAAAATCTTTTTTTAAAAAATATTAATAAAATGGATGAAATATTGGCTAATTTGATAAGAATCAAAATGGAAAATCACATACAGGAAATAAAATTATGGGAATACTATAACAATTTAAATACTAAAAAACCTAGTAAAAATAGCTAAATAGCTATTAAAGTATAAAATTTGAATGGAATATTGGGGGAACCATCCTCTAGAGGAACATGGCTGCTATAGTAAATGTTCTAATAATTATCTTCAGGATGGAAAAGGAAGCATGGTACTCATGGCCCTGCTGGGTGGACAGAAGGTGATGACAACTCCTATATAGAGCTTTAAGTATGACTTTTAAAACCTAAGTTTAATAAGATCAATGATCAGCTTGTGAGGGAGCTACTAAACTATCCCACAAGAACCAGCTCCAAGTAAATCAAGGCCCATCAGTCCAGCCAAAGGCCAAAGTATCTCTGACAGCTCCAGCCCCATTTAGATATAAAAGGGTATTGGATACCAACAAAAAAATTAGGAAAACTCTAATGAGTCAATCAAGGCATTTTCTATGGGGAGTTTAGGAAAACAAACCATTGAAGAAAGAGGAATCATAAGCTCTGGGAAGTTTGTATCCACACAGCCCTTATGGAAATTTCTTTACTAATAATTATTATTAGAAATAATCACTGTAATTTATGACCAAAGAAGAACTAGAGATCACTATTGACCACAACATAGAAAATTTTGATTATATCAAACTGAAAAGTTTTTGTACAAACAAAACAAATGCAAACAAGATTAGAAGGGAAACAATAAACTGGGAAAACATTTTTACAATCAAAGGTTCTGATAAAGGCCTCATTTCCAAAATATATAGAGAACTGATTCTAATTTATAAGAAATCAAGCCATTCTCCAATTGATAAATGGTCAAAGGATATGAACAGACAATTCTCAGACGAAGAAATTGAAACTATTTATAGACATATGAAAATATGCTCCAAATCATTATTAATCAGAGAAATGCAAATTAAGACAACTCTGAGATACCACTACACACCTGTCAGATTGGCTAGAGTGACAGGGAAAGGTAATGGGGAATGTTGGAGGGGATGTGGGAAAACAGGGACACTGATACATTGTTGGTGGAATTGTGAACACATCCAGCCATTCTGGAGAGCAATTTGGAGCTATGCTCAAAAAGTTATCAAGCTGTGCATACCCTTTGATCCAGCAGTGTTTCTACTGGGCTTATACCCCAAAGAGATACTAAAGAAAGGAAAGGGACCTGTATGTGCCAAAATGTTTGTGGCAGCCCTGTTTGTAGTGGCTAGAAGCTGGAAAATGAAAGGATGTCCATCAATTGGAGAATGGTTGAGTAAATTGTGGTATATGAACGTTATGGAATATTATTGTTCTGTAAGGAACGACCAGCAGGATGAATACAGAGAGGACTGGCGAGACTTACATGAACTGATGCTGAGTGAAATGAGCAGAACCAGGAGATCATTATATACCTCAACAATGATACTGTTTGAGGATGTATTCTGATGGAAGTGGACCTCTTTGATAAAGAGAGCCTTAATTGATCAAAGATGGACAGAAGTAGCTACACCCAGAGAAAGAACACTGGAAATGAATATAAACTGCTTGCATTTATGTTTTTCCTCCCGGGTTATTTATACCTTCTGAATTCAATTCTCCCTGTGCAACAAGAAAACTGTTTGGTTCTGCACACATATATTGCATCTAGGATATACTGTAACCCATTCAACATGTAAAGGACTCTTGCCATCTGGGGGAAGGGGTGGAGGGAGGGAGGGGAAAAATGGGAACAGAAATGAATGCAAGGGATAATGTTGTAAAAAATTACCCTGGCATGCGTTCTATCAATAAAAAATTATTAAAAAAAAAAAAAAAGAAAGAAAGAAAGAAAGAAAGAAAGAATCACTGTAATTATTATTATTGATTTTGTAGATTCAAACTGAAACTCTTGATTGAAGTCATCTGAGACATCTCATAAAACATAACATAAAAAACTCCCAAATCTCAGAAGAGATGTCCTTGTTTTCTTCCTAGTGTGAAGGTTAAAGAGGGCACTCTTTATATCTGCTCCACTTACTTATAGCTCTGTATGGTTTGTAAAGGAAGTAGATAGTACCTGATAGCTTATAGCTGACTACAGGGAACTGAGCAAATTTGTCACACCAATTGCTGAGACTGTTACTGACATCCTTGTATTGGACTAAGTATCCTAGATCCAATGGGTGAGTGTTACTGAAGTTTGTCAAATTTACTAATTCCTTTTCCTGCATTTCTGTATCTGAGACTATTCAGGAGTAATTTACTTTCATTTTTGTTGATGTTGGTGTTGGAATGTTGATGTTGGAATATTTCAAATTGTATTCATATTACATAATTTATTCAACCATTCCCCAATTGATGGCAACCTCTAACCCAGCTTCCAGTTCTTTGCCACCACAAAAACTGCTGATAAAAATATTTTTGCACATACGAATTTTGTTCCTTAGTTCTTAGATCTCTTTGAGGTAGAGTTAAAGGTTGCATACAGTTTAGTGCCTCTGGAGACATCATTCCAAATTGCTTTCCAGAATGGCTGAACCAATTCATAATGATACCAAGATTACATTAATTATGTTTGTTTTCCTGCAGTTCTCCTAATATTTATCATTTTTTCTTTTTTTTTTTTTTGATCTTGGGCAATGTGATGGATAATGAGACAGAACTTCAGAAGTGTTTTTTTTTTTTAATTTACATTTAATTGTAAGTAATTTGGAACATTTTTTCATAGTTATTGGTAGCTTGAACTTCTTTATTTGAAACCTGCACTTGATATATTTAATAATTTATCAATTGTTTAATCTGATCCATATATACATATATGTATATATGGGTTTGATAAATAGATCTATATCTATTTATCTATCTATATCTATATCTATATATATATATATAAATATCTAGAGATATATAGATATAGATATAGATGATATAAAACCTTTATCAGAGAAACTTGCTGCAAAGATTTTTCCTTGAGGGACTATTTCTATTCTAATTTTAACTATTATTTTTGTTTGTGTAAAAATTTCACACCTCCTCAGCTCTAGCTGAGCCTATTCCTTTCTCTCCCTTCCTTCTGATTAGAGATGGTAGAAGGTGGAAATGGAGAATTTCTCCCAGATGCTCTATTTAATGAAGAGGCTCAATCAGATATCTCTCCAGCTGCTCCTGGACTGCAGCATTTCATCATATCCCCTTACCCTGATACTTTTCCTTCTCTACTCCTCCTAAGCTTTTCAATTTCCTTTTATGTCCTTTCTCCCCCATTAAACTGTGAGCTCCTTGAGGACAGGAACTGTCTTTTATCTTTTTATTTAATCCCCAAAACTTAGCATAGAGCCTGGCACATAGTAAGTGTTTAATAAATAAATGTTTGCTGACTGCTGACTGACTTAATTTTATGATTTAAAAAATTGTCCACTTTATATTTCATGATTCTCTCTACTCTAGGTTTGATTTTGAACTCTTGTTCATATTACTATGATATTAGTACTATGATTTAGTTCATAGGAATAAAAATAATTTTACTCTTCCTCAACAAAATAATTTCTTCCTTGCTCCTCTAAATTGTTTATGATTTTGTGTCTAAGAGATCCTTTTTTAAACTTACCTTGGTATATATTGTGTGGTATGAAGACGTTCACTTTTATTTCAACTAAAAAGGAAGCCAGTATACCTTCACCATTCTTCCCTGGTACTAAATGAATTAAACGAATTGTTTCCTTGAACTGCCATAATCTGATGGGTAAGAATCCTAATGTTTAAAGGCAGTAATGGCCACTATTACAGAGATGACTTAATGTTGACCAGACCATTTAAAGTGCTAGTGGCAGCCTATCATTCGTTTGAGGGGAAAGGGACAATCCTAAGATTTCTTAAGATCAATTCAATTCTTGGGATCAATCTTAAGAAAATCTCAGGTCCAACCATCTCAATAAAATTTCAGGAATATTTTGGATAGGGAAAACTCAGACTAGAGAATGATATAAATCTACAGTTGGAAAAAACCCGAGAGGCCAAATAGTTCAATCCTTTTATTTTATAGATGAGGAAACTGAAAGCTAGGGAAGTAACCACATTCGCCCAAAGACAGATGATATATTCCTGGACAAGCTACTGGTGTTCTTGATTCAGGTCCCAACAGAGTTGGAAGAAAAGCAGCAGCTATGAATAGTTCAGCTCATAAGATTCATAAAGAGGTTGCAACTGACAGAAACTGAGGATTCCTACAGGTCTGTGTCCTCATTCTATTGCTAGTCAAATGAGCTCCTGCCTACAAGAATTCCTGAGGATAGCTTTCTTGCCTGATAGTTCTTTTTGCTGTAAGCTCCACTCACATGTGCATTATAAACATGCACATATGAAATTTATCAGCTCTCAATCTGGAAAAGGGAGATATTCTGAGAAATGGAGATACCCAGAGTGGACTGAAGCTGTAAATTGCATGTCTGAAATGCAAGAGAGTTTTTGGAGTTGGAGTTGATACAATGTTCATCTATTTTTATTCCTGACTAGTACCTCACAGTCTGGCCAAGTGGGCTAGGGCCTAGAAGTGATAGAACTAGACAATTAAAGGTCCTTTCCTTTGGAATCAAGAGCGATGGCAGCATTTTTTCAATATCACTCTCCTCTGGAGGTTTGTGGAATTACAAAAAAGAAAGAAATATTGATCAACAAATCTGCAGTGGCTCACAAAGCTTCACTGCTTTTTTTTTTTTTTTTTTACTTATTATCCCTAGGTTAAAATGTAATATTTTTTTTGCCATATAAATAAAACCCTTTAAAATCTGGTTCCAACCTACAGTTTCAGGATTTTTAATACAACATTCCTTCTTATGCATTTTGTTTCTGCCAAATTGTTTCTCAAACTCAGTATTTCATCATTCATCTCTGCCTTTACACAAAATGTTCCTGAATCATGGGCCACAACCTACAGGAAATTTAATTATTTCCTTTTAGTTCATAATTCTTGTTCTCTACTCACATTATCATGTATGTATGCTTAGTATATGTGCTTACTTACTATGTATTCCTTGTAGAATGTAAGCTCTTTCAGAGGAGAGATCATTTTAAATTTTGTCTTTGTAGCCTCCTCCCACCCCCAGCAGTTACCATAGTGCCTTGTTTAATATATGCTGAATTGAATTAGATCAATGGAACAGATTTGACAAGCAAGACTTTGAAAAAGAAGTGTTTAGAGCAGTCCTAACCCAAGGCTTAAGAATTCATTATTCAACAAGAACTGCCAGAGAATTATCAATAGCTGGCCAAAAAAAAAAAAAAAAAAGGTGTCTAAACTGACACCTTACCCTATAACACATAAAGGCCCACATGGATACACATTTTCACTGCTGTGGGCATTCTCATCAGTAATACAAATCATATGCCACCCTTTCCTGCCTATCTTGTGACTCTTTGGCAAGATTTATCCAATATTCTGGTGGCTTCTTCACTTTCTTTTGATATCACAAGAACGTACATGGACTTTTTATTATCTATTCTTTGTCACATCATCAGCACAACTCCTTTTTCACTAACACAGTTTAGATAGATAGGTAGGTTGATAGGTAGATAGGAAGACAGACAGACAGATATTTAGATAGATGGATAGATAGATAGATAGATAGATAGATAAGAGAGAAAGAGAAAGACTGATTCTTGACCCCAGATCTTCATAATTGGCTGTCATTCTGGAAAACAGAATTCTGCTCCACATCGCCATAATTCTGGAATTATGCCCCAAGGGCTATAAATATAAATATATACTTTCCTCTAGTAATACCACTCTAAGTCTGTATTCCAAAAAGATTTTTAAAAGGGAAGGGGGCACAAAAGAAAGACCTATTTGTACAAAAATATTTGTAGTGGCAAAGAACTAGAGGAGGTGTCTATCAACTGGAGAATGGCTGAACAAATTATGGCACATGATTATAATAGAATACTATAGTGTTATAAGAAATTTTAAGAAAGATGATTTCAGAAAAACCTGAAAAGATTTACATGAATTGATGCAGAGTGAAGTGAGCAGTACCAGGAGGATACAGTACACAGTAACAGCAATGTTATAATATTATTATAAATTTATAACATATTATAACTTTGAATGAATTAACTATTCTCAGTAATACAATCTCAAAGGATTCATGATGAAAAATGCTTTTTGCCTCCAGAGAAAAAAACTAATAAGAGTATGAATGCAGACCAAAGTATACTATTTTTTACTTTTTTCTTTCCTTTTTTTATTTAAGTTTCATTTTTTGTCTCTTGCTTTTTTGTTTTTTCCCACTAAATGACTAATATGAAAATATGTTTTACAAGTGTATAGCCTATATCAGATTGCATATCCTCTGAGGAAATGGGGAGGGAAGGAAGGGAAGCAAAGAATATGGAATTCAGAATTTTTTTTTAAGTTTAAAATTGTTTTTACACATAATTAAAGAAAAAATAAAATATTATTTTTTTAAATAATTCTGACATTATATTACACATTACAACTGTTACCTAAGTCACACTACCTACTTGCCTCTCCTAGATCACCTTGAGGATCTTCACTGACAATTCTTGAGAGACTCTATATAGTGTTCAATGACTCATGGTCATGGAAGACAGGCTTTCATTTCAGGGAGAAGGTTGGGATCCTTAAAAGAACATTTTAACATCACAAACATTATCCAGCCCCTTTTCTCCTCCCCTTTCTCTTTGGGCCCAATTCACTTCCATTGCCTATCCAATATTGTATGTTTGGCAGGGAATGGGGGGAAAGAATGTTTTCTACAAGTTGTCTATATAATTGCATATCATAGTATGGCCTATAAACATTCTTCATCTACTTGTTATTTTCTCAGTAGATAGTTAAATGCTTGTGAATCATATTTATGGAATTGTATCTATTGATCTCTTCAAAGAAATCTTAGATTATCCTGAAAATGGAGTAGGTCAGCACATCATCCATAAATAGGAATACCTAAAAGAACTCACTATTTATGAGAAATCTTTCTTCAACTTGAGACAGTATTGAATCTCTTGCCATTACAGTGGCAAACATATTTTACAAGCACACATATTCTAGTTTTGTCCCTCATCTGATATTAATGATGACAGTATCATCAAAAAAAGGTAATCTTTTATTTATGTCAAGTAACTGGATGTATGAATCAGGGACATTGTAAATAACTTGACATTTTGTTCTAACAAATGAAAGGGGTTTTGTAGTCAAAAAAACTTGCATAGTGGTGAAGAATATGGAGCTTGATCTATATCTTTTTTTTTTTTTTACTGCTCCTATTTATAAATAATTGATGTTATCCTGTAACTGCTTAAGTTGTGAATCTTTGTCTCTGAACTTAATGAAAAATTCAGCTGATCTGTAATGGTTAAGTTTAAAAATCTAGCTTTCTTGCTTCAACAATTTTAACTGATCTTAGAGAGTGTGTCTGAACAGAAAGGGAGTTTGGGCCTAATATCGTTACCACACCAAACAATCCTTCAGAGTTTGCTACCTAAAAGTCGGGGCCTAACTCATACCTGGATTCAAACAAAGAGCACTTCTTAATCTCATAAGGGGAGGAGGTGTGTCATCACTAGCCCCCATTACCAAACTTCTAACTAATCAGGATATTCCCTATACTTCAGATCTGTAACCAGTCATGTAACTCTTAATTACATGATATCATCTACCATATTCTGTTCTTTGTTCTGTACTCCACAAAACTCTAAATAAGGGGAATTATCCTCCTGCTCAGAGTCTTTGGTATTAGTGGAGGCAAGGCATAGAAGCATTTATTAACAGGTAGCATGTCTTTGTTAATATTTTCTTGCTCAGAAATTTGCTTCAATTTACTCTTTTGTTAAAATCTCAATTGTAGTCATGGGAATGTATGCCTTCTACATATTTTGTTCATATTATAGGAAGGGTTTGAAATATCAATCATGATAGCTTGCCAATTTCCTTCTAACACCCTCAGCAAGGATGGTTTTGATTTATGTATAGATGATTCTCCAAAAAAAAGTATAGGTGAGATAATAAACATATAAGAAATAAATATATTATTTGATAACTTTTTTAGTAGTTTCAGACACTTTTTGATATTTTTGGTTCCTAAATCCTTTTTCAAAACTCTTGAGAATTGATCTTTACAACACCTTCACAATTATGTCACCCACAGAAGACTTCTTCTAAGGAAAATTGGCCTAATTCATCTGTTTTTTGCAGCTTTGCTTCTTCAATTACATTTCTACTTTCTCTATAAGTACCTGTGGCATTAGACTAATGTGATGACTTCGCTGTCCTTAATGATGAAAAGTTTGTTATTAAAAATGTTTGCAAATATTTTCCACATTTGGTCTATTTGACTATTTTGACTATTTTGATTCTATCCACTTCAAATCTTAAACTCCTTTGAGATGACTTTGCTTTCTTGGTCTTCTCATCAATCTTTCTCTAAACTGGTATAACAACTGGACCATGTAACACAGAAATGGATAGCTTTTTAAGACTGACAGCCACATGGTGGCATATACCTATAATCCCTGCTACCACAGAAGCTGAGACTGATTGGAGTTTAGGAGTTCTGAATTGTAATAGGGCTAAAGTCAATTGAGTGTCCACACTAAGCTGGCATCAATATGCTGAGCCCCCAGAGAGAAACAGAAAGAAGGTCATAAAGCTGCCTACAGAGAGGAGAGTTGGCTCATATCAGAAACTGAGTCAAAATAATATAAAATATCGAGAGTCTACCTGCCAAGGCAAAGTCAGGAATTACATGAACACAATTACAAAACACTTACCACACAAATAAAATCAGATCTAATCAATTGGGAAAATATCAAGTGCGCAAGAATATGCAGAGTAAATATAATAAAAATGACAATTATACCTATATTAATCTACTTATTCAGTGCTATACCAATCAAACTCCCAAGAAATTATTTTACAGATCTAGAAAAAATAATCAAGTTCATCTGGAAGAACAAAAGATCAAGAATTGCAAGGGAAAATGAAAAATGCAAATGAAGGTAGCCTAGCTGTACCAGACCTAAAACTATATTATAAAGCAGTTATCAAAACCATTCAGTTCTGGCTAAGAAATACAGTAGTTTATCAGAGGAATAGGTTAGGTTCACAGGACAAAATAGTCAATGACTATAGTAATCTAGTGTTTAACAAACCCCAAAACTCCAACTTTTGGGATAAGAACTCGCAATTTGACAAAAACTGCTGGGAAAATTGGAAATTAGTATGGCAAAAACCACATTAACCCACATCTAACACCATATGCCAAGATAATGTCAAAATGGGTTCATGATTTAGATGTAAAGAGTGATATTAAAAGCAAATTAGAAGAACAAAGGATAGTTCACCTCTCAGATCTGTGGAGAAGGAAGGAATTTGTGGTCAAAGAAAAATTGGAGTACATTATTGAATAAAAAATAGATCAATTTGATTATATTATAATCAATACATATTGATTATATGAAAAAATATATATAATATAATATATATAATTATATAAAGTTTTATACAAACAAAACCAATGCAGAAAAGATTAGAAGGGAAGCAATAAATTGGGAAAAAATTTTTACATTTAAGGGTTCTGATAAAGGCCTCATTTCTAAAATATATAGAGAATTGACTCTAATTAATAAGAATTCAAACCATTCTCCAATTAATAAATGGTCAAAGTATACAGACAATTTTCAGATGAAGAAATTAAAACCATTTCTAGTCATATGAAAAGGTGCTCCAAATCACTATTGATCAGAGAAATACAAATGAAGACAACTTTGAGGTACCACTATACACTTATCAGATTGGCTAAAATGACAAGAAAAGATAATGACAAATGTTGGAAGGGGTTTGGGAAAACTGGAACACTAATATATTGTTGATGGAGTTGTGAAGTGATTCAAACATTCTGGAGAGCAATTTGGAACTATACTCAAAAAGTTATCAAACTATGCATACTCTTTGATCCAGCAGTGTTTCTACTGGGCTTATACCCCAAAAAGATCATAAAGGAAGGAAAAGGACCCACATGTGCAAAAATGTTTGTGACAGCCCTTTTTCTAGTGACAAGGAACCAGAAAGTGGATGGATACCCATCAGTTGGAGAATGGCTAAATAAGTTATGATATATGAATGTTATGGAATATTATTGTTCTATGAGAAACAATCAGCAGGATGATTTCAAAGAGGCCTGGAGAGACTTACATGAACTGATGCTAAGTGAAGTGGGCAGAACCAGGAGATCATTGTACATAGCAACAAGAATATACGATGATCAATTCTGATGGACATGGCTCCTTTAAACAACTAGATGATTCAGACCAGTTCCAATGGCATTATGTTGAACAGAGCCATCTATGCCCAAAGAGAGGACTATGGAAACTCATTGAGGATCACAATATAGTATTTTCACTCTTTTTGTTGTTGTTTGTTTGCATTTTGTTTTCTTTCTCACTTTTTTCCTTTTTGATCTGATTTTTCTTGTGTAGCAAAATAATTGTGAAAATATGTATAGAAGAATTGTACATGTTTAGCTTTGACTGGAAGGGGATCTAGGGAAGAGGATGAGAGGAAGGTAGGGAAAAATTTGGAACACAAGGTTTTGCAAGGGTCAATGTTGAAAAATTATCCATACATATATTTTGCAAATAAAAAGCTTTAATAAAAAAAATTTTCCAGTGCCAATCAACAATAAGATGAAGCTGCTGCACTTTCAGTCTGGGAGAAAGATCTAGTCTAAAAACAGATAAGTAATTAAATAAATAGATAAATTCTTGAAAGCCTGTGGCCTGTCTATTCTAATTGAAATCATAACTAAAGCACTTTCAGAAAAAAAAAGCAATGAAAAAGTCTGAAGTAAAATTCAACTTCAGAATCATCACTAAAACTCCAAAACTTTAGGAGAATTCAAAAAAGAAAGTTGAAAAGAGAAAAATTCTTGCAAGAGAAATAACTTGGAAACAATGCAAAAATTTTCCTGTAGGAACAAATGTGTGGCATTAAAAGGCTATGTAACAAAGGACAAAGCAGCATATATATAACAGGAATTTATAGGTAGATAAGAAATGATGTATTCCTTGTCTTAGAGACTGGGGTTCCATCTTTGTAGGGATTAGGAGAAAAGCCATGGCTTAATGATTGTTCTCTTGCTCTCCTATCTTCAAGGGGGAGATGGGGAAGGAAAAGAGATGACCTGGGGCTTGGAAACAACTATTAGACATCAGATTTTGAAATTTATGGGTATAATTATTTTTCCTAGGGGAGAAAGGTTTTTAAGATAAAGTCCATTTTCCTGGTCATTCAGCTTCATAGTTGGAGGAGGAAGTGGAAATTTTCTCAATACAACCTAGAGGGTTCATTTTTGGGGGACCATCAAACTTGCCTGGGATCAGAGCTATAGTTGTTTTCATTCCATAGAGCATCTCTGTTTTAGGAGCTAATACAATTCAAAATCTATTATCATCCTCTATAAGATTTAACAATTAAGTTTATATTCTATGGAAACAGGCATGTCCTTTGCTTGGTGTACTTCTAGTGATTAGAATGCTATAATGAATAATGAATAAGTAGATTAGACTATGCTCCTATGAAAAATGTTCCCACTGGAAATTTGGTAACTTCTAGAGAGAACAATAGAAAACATCTACCACGTATGCTAACCAAATTTCTTGCCAATATCTCCATATCCAATGAAATACTCTGTCCTATCTCTCATTTGTCTTTCAACTTTACAACATACTCATTTATTTTTATTTTCTCAATCCAAATGTAAGACTCTTCACTGAGTAATCCTCAAAAAAGAAAAAACAATTTCTTAGAGGAGAAATACACAGAAGACAGAATCAATCCTTCTAAATTTCTGGATCTGTGTCCTAGATCATGAAGTGTCTGTTCCTTATCAGATCCACCATCTTCCTTCACCTACACTGGGACTCCCAATCTAAGTACTTAAATCTCTGTGTTGAATGAGGACTTGGATTCCTGCCTGCATTACCCCATCAGAAAACACTAGATAAATCAAAAACTAAAGTAAGGCTTGGATGACACATTCTTTGGAAGGGATCTTAATAGCTGAACATTAATGTCAATTGCTTGATTAAAAGGTTCGTGTGAATTCTAACAATTGTCCTGAATTGAAGGTTAGTTTTTCCAATTTAAGTCTCTCAACAGGCCAGGTTGCTCGGTTTTAATGAAGCTTCTACTGTCAACACCTGATTTGTGTGTATCTTTTTCCTTCGTGTTAGCTATCCAATAAGGAAAAGGTTTGCTTAGCTCTGATTAAAAATTAGATCTTTTAAGATTAGCCTCGAGGTTTTGGTTTCTATTGGCTTTTTCTGAAAGTCAAGAGCTCTGTAGCCTATTGGTGTTATCTGATGATCCAGGAATTTGCAAGCTCCGAAAGCCTGGCTTTATCAGTCTGGCAGCCTGACATTTCTGTCACCCTTGCCTCCAGCTACACCTTTCTGGTTGTTTTTGCCAGCTATTACTGCCTGTTATTTCCACTGTATCTTCCTGATTTGAGTGGTGAATGAGATCTGATGGGAACAAGAGACTTAAGATACCTCTTCTTTCCTTAAATATTTGTACAACTCCAGATGGATCTAGAGCCTGTTACTTTTTAAAAAACGTGGACATTTTATACCCAACATTAAAGTAAGAAGGATCTTTTTATGTAAACAAAATAAATGCACTTTTAAAAGAAAGGCGAAAAACAAGCCTCAGCTACCTGGTTCTGAAAAGAGGGGAAAATATTTAAAGTTCAAACAATTAATTGAATCCTGAGAACCTGCCAGAGCTAAAATTGATTTGAATCCCTGCAAAAGTTTGTAACTAGATAGTTGTCTTTTGATCTAGAGATGTGTAGATGGCCGCAAAGACGGGTTTTCCCCCCTTTCCTGCGTGTATAGAGATGATTAACCCCCTTAGAGAGAATAAACAGCGCTGGTAAGATTGGAATCAGTTTTAAAAGGAAACAGACGCGGGCTCGGGCTGCGGCTGCGCTACGGGGACGGGCGCCAGGGTCGCTGTGCTGCCGTGTCCTCTGCCACTGCTTGCGCACGTCGGCCCGACAGCGACAGCGGCGCGCGCGGCGGCGGCGGCGGCGGCAGGACTGGTGCTGGAGCTGGTGCTAGAGCTGGAGCTGGTACTGGTGCTGGTGCTGGAGCTGTGCTGGTGGGGCCGCGAGCCGAGGAGCAGAGCGGGCGGAGACTCATCGGACCGCGGGTCATGGCGCACGATCTCGTGGAAGAGCGCGTCCGGCTCCTCGTCTATGGTGTAGTAGCGCTGGGGCGGCGGGGCCGGGGCCGGGGACGGTGCCGGGGCCGGGGCCGGGGCGGAGGCGGAGGCGGAGGCGGAGGTGGAGGTGGAGGCGGAGGCGGAGGCGGAGGCGGAGGCAGGGGCCGGGAAGAGCTACCCGTGCGCGGACCAGGCCAGCCGCGGGCCGGACGGCCGCGGCTCGGCCCTGGGCTCGGACTCGGGCTGCGGCTTGCGCTCGGGCTGCGGCTCCGGCTCGGGCTCGCGCTGCGCCTCCGCCTCCGCCTCCGTCTCCGCCGCCAGCGCAGCCTAGAAGCCGTGCAGTCCGGTGCGCGGGGGGCAGCCCCCGCCGGCGCTCGGGAAGCCGAAGCGCTGCTCCGAGGCGATGACGTGGGCCTGGTGGCCGGCCCGGCCGGGGCCCTGTACGGAGGAGCAGCCGCCGGCCATCTGCAGGAGCTTCCGGGGCCCGGGATCGTCTCTGTCGCGGGGCCCGGCCAGATCCGTCTTCGGCTCCGGCTCCCTCTCCGCTTCCGTCTCCCCCAACTCGTAAGGCTGCGGGAGAGCCCCGGGTCCACCTCCGGCCGTGGCCGTGCGGTTCCTGCTTCGGACCGAGTCCTGGTCGCTGCTCTGGTGAGACGCCGCGGCGTACAGCTCCAGAGAGGCCCTCAGGCTCCAGACGATCCGATCAATGGTCTGCTGCTGCTGCTGCTGCTGAACCCCTTTGCTGCTGCTGCTGCCGCTGCTGCTTCTCTCCTGAGGGGACTCGGGGACTCCACCCTCGGCTCCGGCGGCTGCTGCTGCTGCTGCTGCTGCCCCCGACACCTCAGGGAACTCTAGCCTGAAACATAGCCCAGGCTATTGGAGCCACTGCTTGCTGTCCAGAGCAGCATCGTTTTACAGGCCGCCATCCTCTGAGGCATCTCGCTAGACTGTGGATCTGGAGGCCCAGTTCAACATCCATTTGTTTTGCCACAACAGGAGGTGAATTGCCCAGTACTTCAGTATACTCATCTGTCAAAGGGCTTTAAATAACCCCTGCCCATCTCTTGGAGACTAAAATGAAGGCCTCAGAAGAAGATTTCAGCAGTGTCAACTACTGTTATGGCTTTAAGAGCTCCATTTAATTAAATGATCTCAGCAACTGGTGGCCTAAAAATCAGGAAAAAAATTTTTTTAAGAAAACAGAATTTTTCCCTATTTAAGTAAGGTCTTTTCTTTCTCCTGGACCATTTAGTCAGAATATAGTCAAGATTGTACTAATTGCTGAGAAGAAAAAACTTTCTTGTTTATGAGATTAGCAGAAAAGAAACTAAATTATGACTCCACAGAAAAAGAAAATATATGAATTAAATCAGGCATGATTTATTTGAATACGAATTTTCAAATTATATTGTAAAAAATTGAGTTTATATTTGTAGTGTCCCAAAGCATCCCCTGGCTTTTGAAATGGGTTCTCTATGCGGTAGTATCCCCAGATTTAAGGGGTTCTGTGGGTCTGAACCCCTAAAAATATAGCTCAGGGGTCTCCACAGCAGAGAACACAATTACCTCAAAGCAAAGGCATTTACTGAAATAACATAGTAAGAAAAGTAGCATCCCATCCCACTCTACTCCCCAAAATAAATCTTTCCTTTTAATCCTAGGCGACACTCTCCCACAAATACAAACAGCACTATGAGAAAGAGGTCTTCATAGAGGTTATAAGTTGAGAGTCATAATCATAAGGAACACACATAGCCAGAACACATGTATGGAGTTCCCGTAGCCAAAGCATGTTTGAGGAGGGATGCTAAAGAGCCATTAACATTATAGGGTCTCTTCTTGTAGATCAGGCCCAAACTAGATAACATAATAGTTCATGCTTAAAGAAGATACAATGAAGCATTTAGTGGAACAAACAACTGTAGTTAAGAAAAACAACTAATTAAGGATTAAAAGAATGCTACTCCCCATACAAAGTCAGGAACTCCAGAAAGCTACAAGCAGTTAAAAGCTCAGGAGTAACAATCATTCTCCTTATGCTAAGCCTTTTATATTTCAAGTGACTTTTTCAACACATCCCAGTTTACATTCTATCTGAGCAGCAAGTGATGGGTAGTACCACTAAGAAAAGAAAAGAGAATTAAGGAAGTGGGATTGAAAAGGAAAGAAAGCAGAGGGGCTCCAAATATAATATGTAAAAGGCACAAAAACAACCCTGTTCTCATCAATGAAATCTAATTGTTCCTCCCCAACAGAAGTCTCCAGTGTTGCGTACACCATCCACATAAAATCATACATTTTCTTATAACACAGCCATTCTTGGTAGTAAGGTACCAAAAATTTTCATAGAAATTTTCTACTATTAAAATAATTTTAAAACAATTCTAAGAACTAGAAAGGCATTGCAAATCATGAAAATACAAAACCATATAAACAATCTTCTTTAAAGATTGAAGAAGCAGGGCAAAAAAAAAAAAAAAAATCAGGGGCAGTTCATAAAAATTTTCTAAAGCCAAAACACTCATGATAGCCAGGAATAGTACCAGGAACATTAAGTCCATCAAAAAACTGAAGATTCCTCTCAAGCTATCACTGTCCTCCGTCACAGATCTGAATCACCTAAATCAAAATAAATGGTTATAGGTTTCTTGCATGCACTCTATGACAGGGCCCACTCCCATGCACTCTCTTGAACACTTATTTGATGTTCCCTAATGCATTCCCTAAGAGCTACTTCAAGAGGATGCTACCAAATTGTGGCTTCTTTAGACCCTTTTACCTGAGGGATTACTTCATTCCTCCTTGGGCAATGGGTAAAGACTGCCTTCAAAATGAATACCAAATTAGCCAAAAGATCTCATTTTTCTAAATGAACTCCTTATCATGGTTGTAAAAAGACAATTTTACATTCTCTATCATTAAAAAGTAAAGCCTCCTCTAGTAATTTTACCCTTTAATTCCCACAACCCTTTCTGGAAATGAACTATCCAAAATATCCTAAAAGAAAAGAAAACTGCATGACTACCTCCATGAATTTATAGAATCCCCTGAGGGTGGAAGTAGGAGGCAGATTCCTCTAGATCTGGGTGATCACATAGGAAACTTCATATGGGACAAAAAAAAGACTGGAGTCATTTGGGATTATATGCTCCTCCCAATCAGGCATCTTCCTGAAGGCTGAAATTAAGAAATTGTTTTGGAGCACCCTTCTCTTTCATGGATAGTGATGATTGATCAAAGTTACCATTCTGTGATAGAACAAAAACAAACAAAAAAGGTAATGAGTTATATTATGATAAAGCTATTGTTCTATAAAAGTCTATTTCCATGTTCCACAGTACCAATTGCCTTAGAATAGCATGGAAGATGAAAACCCCAGTAAATGTGTTGGGCCCAATCTCAATTCTTTCTGGAAGTAAATTAGATTAGAGGCAATGGTTTGGGGGAGGGCAAAAGGGAGGGAGTATAAGGAAGAAAGATAAGGGCTTTAATTGTAGTTGCCAAGTAGAAAACTAAACTAACACTGTAACTGAATGTCCTGAACAGGTGTCAACTCTAGTGAGGGAAAATCTTTTGCCTTGCAATGAAAAAAAAAAAAGAAAAAAGAACAATATAATTAATTTGCTGTGATGTTAAGCCATTCTGATTCTTCAAAGGTGTATGCTCTGATTGGCAAGGGGAACATTGTCCAACAGTAATATCATCATTGTTCTAAAGGATTCATATGGTTTCCTGCCCACTGCAACATAGTAGAAGGATGCCTTTGTCTATATTAATGATGAACCCAATCCCCAATCTTTGCTATTATAAGATCATCAACTTGGTTACTGAATTCAACAGAGGGTATATGATACCTCCATTGTATACTAATGTGCCCCACAAATAATTATATGTGATGAAAGGCATTGGCAAAATTCTTCCAATAGTCCCATCTCCAAAGTGTCTGATTCTGTTCTCTCTGAGTCTCAAATTATTCACCCAAATCATAGTCACTGCCCAAGAGTCAATACAAGTAAAAATGTGATTTGCTCTATCCATCAAGGCTTTTTCATAATTTAGCTCACTTAGACAACTTTCCAGGGCTCCTATCTCTTAGGGTTTTCCTGCTCTGTGGATGCTGAGAGATAGTTGTATCTTGCTTTCTCATATTAGACAGAATTATTAGTAAGTTAAGGAAAATAATATTTCTTAAGAGCTAGTCCTTTTATGAGGAAGAATTCTACCCATTTTCTCATAGAGAGAGAAACTAAATATGTTGAATAAGACACATTTTTGGACATGGTCAATATGGAAATTTGTTGTGCTTGACTATGCATCTTTGTTTCCAAAAAAAATATGGGGGAGAGGGGAGGCAGTAGGAAGGGTGAAATATATGCTTGATTAAAAAAAAAGAATTAGGTAAAGTAATTGGATTAATGGAAGAGACAAAGCACTGAGGCAAAGACAGGATAGCCTACAGTAGCATCACAACCTATTCATTAGCCAACAAATGTTCGTTATATAATTACCATGTGCCAGGTATTGAACCCAGAATACAAATAGAAACAAAAATTTTTTCAAGGAACTTATATTCTAATGAGGGAAAACAATACATAAAATGGAATTGAGAGGGTAAGAGAATGGGAGGGAGAAGAGAGGGGGGGAAATGGCTGGAGCAAGGTGCCCAAATCTGGCATGGTGGTGAAGTCTAGAATCATGAGCAGAGCTGGGAGATTGGCTGGCCTAAGCACTTCTTCAAAATGGATAATCTGTGAAGACCTCACCAGTGAGAGGAGGCCAAAGGAGCAGTGAATCTTCCAGGCTGAGAAGGCTGCAAGAAAGAGACGTCTTCCAAGGTGAGAAACACTAAGGAATGTTGTCAAAATCAATTCAAAGCTTTAAGAGTTTACCATGTGCTAAGTACTATGCTATGTATCAGGGATACAAAGAAAGGTAAAAAACAGTCCTTGCTCTGAAAGAACCCACATGCAAACAACTATGTATATACAGGATAAATTTGAGATAATCCACAGAGGTAAGGAATAAGCATTAAACAGAATTGGGAAAAGTTATTATAGAATGTGGGAGGTCTAGAAAGGTAGAAATGGAGTCAAGTAACAAGCGAAGGGTGGTTGGTTTACAATTCCAAAAAGTAGATGTTCCAGGAGGAATTTACCAATGGGAGGAGGGGGTACAGGGTTGAGGGATACAAGAGTTCCAGGATGAGAAAGCAGCTGAAGAATGGTGGGAAGGTCATCTGTTCAGTATCAAGTAGGGATCAAGAGCACAAAAGCAGTTGTTTTCAAATTTAGGATACCAAGTGTCCACAATGAAGAGTTTTCTATTTAGAAAAACTAACAGCATTTAATCTGGGCACCCCTGGTGCCTGTCAAAAACACCACTCAGTATGATCACAGAGATTTCCAAAGAATTATACCTACACAAAGGAGAGACTAATGGACAAGCCACTTTAAATCTTTCAAGGCAATAGCCTGTTTAGGGCCCTGCTAGAATCAGAAAAAATAATAATAATAAAGAGTAACGCAGTAAATGGTAGTCATCAAAATACTAGGCTGGGGACACAAGCTCTCCAAAACCTGAAGAATTGAATAAGTACTTGAGATTCTGTTATAGAAATTACTTTATGTAACCATACAGGTTCTGATTTCAAAAAACTCAGACTATCCATGCCCATAATATATTTTATCAAGTCAACCGCTACAATTAAAACCCAACAGGGTATCAACCATCAATCTATGCATGATGAAATGAATCCTTCCCTTTATGCTTTCAATTAAAACTTTGTATAGAAATTGGAATATCACTATGAAGTCATTAGGGATCCTTTACTTTAAATATGTGGTAGCATTTTCCTTCCTTTTCAAGCAACAGATGTCTCAGTCAGGTGACTTCCAATTCCCTTGTGGGCCAGCAGCTAAAACAATACATGCCTTAAGTGAACTCCAGCCCTTATCCCAGGAAAACTCATTCTAAGAGGCCTTCAGACCTGGATACCAAGATGGGTGGGCCTGTGCAACCAGGTGGTATGAGAGAATGACCAAATAAGGCAGAGACTTTCAAGAGATACTCTACATTTAGGCAAGGCAAAAGAACAATTGCTACTTTGGTCTTAGTTGCTTCTATACACTTTCACTAACATCCACATGGATTATCAGTGACTTTTTTATTCCATCTTTGAATAGCCATATTCATAGTTCCTGGCAGGAAAGAATATTGTCGCTCACACCCATCTAACATGGTTATGGCCATTGTCCTCTTCCCATCATCACCAGAGTACTTATTGGTGTGCTTACGTGCTCAGATAACTGCCAAAACTGCTTCCAGTCTCTTCCCCAATTACTTTGCTCAGGCTTGTAAAAGGCAATAATCAAGCAGCAAAAGCCCATAGCTTGACATTTGCATTTCTCTTGCAAACTCCCAAATAATTTAATATTAAAAGATCTACCACCTTCTAAATTCCCTTATATTAGAAATCCCTCCTCAGAAAGTTCTAGATATATTTGAATCTTATTTTATCACCCTCCCTAATTTCATTCATGATTACTACCACTTCTACTGTCATTTCTTACAACCTAACCCTCACTAAATCTTCTTATACCTGCTAGCTATTAGACTATATCATTCATCCTCTTCATGGCTAAATTTCTTGAAAAAATCATCTATACTTAGTGCCTCCAATTCCTCTCCTATTATTCCATTCTAAATCCCCATAATGTGACTTCCGATCTCATCATTCAACTCAAGCTGTCTGCCCTCTTTAAAATTATTAATTCTTAGATGCCAAATCCAATGACCTTTTCTCAATCCTGATCCTTCTTAATCTCTCTGTATCGTTTGAAACATTTGATCATCTTCTAAAATATTCTTATCTCTCTAGATTTTAGAGATATTATTCTTTTCTGATTCTTCTCCCATTTGTCTGGCTATTCCTTAGGTTTTTTTTTTTTTTTTTTTTTTTTTTTTTTTTTTTGGTATGTTCTTCAACCTTGTTACATCCTCTAACAATGGTTGTCCACTAAGTCCACCTTCGAGTTCCTTTTTTCTTACTGTACTATCTCATTTAATGATCTCAACAGTCACCATGGGTTCAGTTATTATCACTTTACAGTTAGTTCCCTGCTGGAGGACAGCAAAGAGGGAAGGAGTAAAATTTCTTTTAAAAAGTTTTAATGGAGTAAATTTTTGACCACATCTCATTCCTTTTGATCTATGAGACTCCTTTTATAGTTAAAATAGAAGAAGAAAGATTTAAAAATAGAGGAAACGTGAATAGGGAACTGGTCCTGAAGTCAAAAGGATCTGAGTTCAAATCTGCCCTCAAATACTTAACACTTACTGTGTGACTCTGGACAAGTCACTTAACCCCATACACACACACACAAACACACACACACACACACACACACACACAAATAGAGGGAATGGGGAAAATACTTCTTTTTTTTTCTTTAATAACTTTTTACTGATAGAACTCATGGCGGGGTAATTTTTTACAATTATCCCTTGCACTCACTTCTGTTCCGATTTTTCCCCTCCCTCTCTCCACCCCCTCCCCCAGATGGCAAGCAGTCCTTTACATGTTGAATAGGTTACAGTATATCCTAGATACAATATATGTGTGCAGAACCGAACAGTTTTCTTGTTGCAGGGAAAATACTTCTTAAGGCAAATGAAGAAGACTTCATGAAGTTTAAATGAAAATTTGCATTAATTATTGACAAAATGTAAATAAGTTAAATATGAATCTGTACATAAACAATCACAATTTCTCTTGGATTAAAGCTAAAAATATTAATCAAACTCAAATTTTATTATTTTTAAAACATATGCATATATAAATCATATATTTATAATCTATAGATTTATTAATTATATAAAAATTATATTATTATATATAAATGTGTAATATGGTTATATAATTATAAATACATACATTAAATATATATAAAATAAAATTTATCCCAATATACACAAATTAGGTGCAGATGATTCCCAGATTTATAAATCTAGCCCTAGTCTTTCTCCTGAAGTAGTAGTATCACTCATCTCTCTTAGACATTTTGAGCTGCAAATCTCATAAGCATCTCAAACTCAACATGTCCAATACAGAACTGATTATCTTCTTGAATTCTCCCTCATTCTGAACTTTCCTATCGCTCCCAAGAATATCTCCCTATTTCCAATCAATTGTTATGCTTTACTGCTCACTTAAACTCATCTACCTGTATATACAATCTACTTGTAAATCTTGTCATTTCTGTCCTCTTAACTTTTCTCAATTAAGTATCCTCTCCATTAGTAAAGCCACAACATCAAGTCCTTCTCGCCTTTCTCCTGAATTACTATAAATAGCTTCATTGCTTCAAGTCATTCCCTACTCCAAACCATTTTCCACTCATTGGGCAAGGTGATTTTGCTTTTTTTAAAAATAAAATTATTAAGCTTTATATTTTTCAAAATAGATGCAAAGAGTTTCCAACATTCACCCTTAAAAACCTTATGTTCCAAGTTTTTCTCCCTCTCTTCCCACCTACTCCCTCCCCTAGATAGCAAGTAACCCAATATAGGTTAAACATGTCATTTTTTTCTAAACATATTTCCAAATTTATCATGCTGCACAAGAAAAATCAAATCAAAAGGGGGAAAGCTGAGAATGAAAAAAAAAAATAAGCAAGCAAACAACAACCAAAAAAAAAAAAAAGGTGAAAATACTATTTTGCAATCCACATTCAGTCCCCAGAGTCCCCTCTCTGGATGCAGATGGCTCTCTCCACCAAAAGTCTATTGGAATTGGCCTGAATCATCTCATTTTTGAAAAGAGCCAAGTCCATCACAGTTGATCATCACATAATCTTGCTGTTACTGTGTACAATATTCTCTTGCTTCTATTCACTTTACTTAGCATCAACTCATATAAGTCTTACCAGGCCTTTCAGAATTTAGCCTGCTAATCATTTCTTATAAAACAAAAATATTCCATTACATTCATATACCATAATTTATTCAGCCATTCCCCAATTGATGGGCATCTACTCAGTTTCCAATTCCTTGCCATTACAAAAAAGGCTGCTTCAAACATTTTTGCACATGTGTGTTCCTTTCTTTTATGATCTTTTTGGGATACAGGCCCATAAAAGACACTGCTGGATCAATGGGTATGCCCTTTGGGCATAGGTCCAAATTGCTCTTAAGAATGATTGGATCTTTTCAAAACTCCAACAATAATGTATTAATGTCCCAGTTTTCCCAGATCCCCTCCAACATTTATATTATCTTTTCCTGTCATCTTAGCCAATCTGAGAGGTATATAGTAGTACCTCAGAGTTGTCTTAATTTGATTTCTGATCAATTGTGATTAGAACATTTTTTCATATGCATAGAAATGGTTTTAATTTCTTTGTCTGAAAATTGTCTGTTCATATCCTTTGACCATTTATCAATTGGAGAATGCCTTATATGCTTATAAACTTAAGTCAATTCTCTATATATTTTAAAAATGAGACCTTTATCAGAAACCTTGGTTGTAAAAAATTTTCCCCATCTTTCTGCTTCCCTTCTAATCTTGACTGCATTGGTTTTGTTTGAACAAAAACTTTTCAATTTAATATAATCAAAATTATCCATTTTGCATTTCATAATATTCTCTAGTTTTTCTTTGGCCATAAATTTCTTCCTTCTCCCCAGATTTTAGAGGTAGACTATCCTTTGTTCTCCTAATTTGCTTACAGTACCATACTTTATGTCTAAATCATGAACCTATTCAACCTTACTTGGTATAGAGTATTAGGTATTATTCAATGCCTAGTTTCTGCCATACTATTTTCCAATTTTCCCAGTGATTTGTGTCAAATGGTGAGTTCTTGTCCCAGAAGCTGGAGTCTTTGGGCTTGTCAAATACTGGATTGATATAGTCATTGACTATTGTGTCACTGATCCATTACTCTATTTCTTAGCCAATATCAAATGGTTTGGGTAATCTTTCGTGTTATAAAATAGTTTTAGGTCTGGGTATAGTTAGGCCATCTTTGTTTCTTTTTTTTTTTATTAATTCCACGAAGTGATTTTTCTAAAGCATAGGTCGGACCATGTCATTTTCCTGGTTGGTGAGTTCTAGTGGCTCCCTATTTCCTCTAGGATCAAATATAAAGTCCTCTTTTGAACATTTAAAGCACTTCATAACCTGGCCTCTGTCAGTCTTTTAAGCCTTTTTGTATTTTATTCTCTTCACTGACTCTTCAGTTAAGCTACACTACCTACTTACAGTTCCTCAAATATCACCCTCAATCTTATATCACTATAGAAGCTCTACTCCTTCACTTCTTCCTCCTGGCTTCCTTCAAAATTCAGTTCAAAGCCCACTTTCTACAGGAGGTCTTTCCTGAACTTCCTAAATGCTAAAGTTTCATCTTTCAGATAACTTGCTATCCATTCTACATATGTATTCTATATGCCTAATTATTTACAGGTTATGTGATCTTCTTGCCGTCAGAGACTTTTTGTTGTTGTTGCTTTTCTTTGTATTCCCAATATTTAGTGCCTGGCTTATAGTAAATAAGCTTATGGATCAAGCAACTGACTGACTGACTGACTAACTTCCTGATTTTCTTCTGCAAGATTTAAGGCATTCTCCAAAAAGCATGCTTTTTACTTAAAACTTACTGACTTCAAGTAAATTAATATTGACCCTTTCAGTTATGTGATGAACAAATCCATTAAACATTATCTTTGTCTTCAAAATACAATTTTTAAATATCTAAATCTCATTTACCTCTGCCTCTCACTACTAACACCCAAGGAAAATTAACTTTCACTCTCTAAGCTGTGGCTGGAACCCCTTTTCAATTCCCTACTCTTTTCATCTCAGGAGCCTCCCTCAGATACATTACATCAAAGATTCTTAAATTGTGAATTGAAACCCCATATGGGATAGCATAACTGATTGTGAAGTTTGCAAAATTATGATTTATTATCAGCAAATGTTTGATTTGTATACCTATTTTATATACTTATATAGCCAGGGATAAGTAAAAATTTCTCCAGCAAAAAGAAGCTATGAGTGGAAGAAGTTTAAGAAGTTCTGCACTACACTGTTTCTTTTACCCTGTGTTATCAGGACTTATCATTAAAGTTGTTTTAAGTTAGCCCCTTACTCCTAATAGAACTTTACCTTTATTTTTTTCTTCTCCAGTTTAAATGGGAAGCTTTTTTTTTAAACTCTTAGAAAACTGCTATTTGTGCTTTGTTTTTTTAGATAGGACCTGTGACATCCCAGGTTATATCTTGACTTACATGTGAACTGGATTTTAATTAGACAAAGTTGCACAAAGTAGTGAGCCTCATTCTCTCTTCCAGAATCCTCACATTCCATTGACAAAAGTCAGGAAGACTGGGGATGGCTTAGCATGCAGTGTCTTGATGTCTTCAAAATGGTCTTCCACCTGGTTTTTCTTTGAGTCTAACCAAGTTCTAAAAGCCTGCTTCAGTTGTCTTTATGGCTAATAGAACAAATTGTTCTGATCTACCCATTCATTCCTCCAGTGCAAATCTTAACATGCTTGGGGTAGACCCCCCTAAAACTCACTGAAGGATTTGAGACTTTTCCAATTACCTCCAACATGGTTTAGCCCATCACTGAGATGGTTTTACTAAGGTATGGTCACTGCTTATGCTATAGCTTCTTGGAGCCACAGATGAAAGATGGGCAAAAGGTGGACATCAAAAGTAGGTGAACAGCCCTGAAAAGGGCTCAGCAAGTCCTGGCACTAGAAGTGCTAGTCCTCTCTAAATACCTTATAAATCCCACTCTTAGAAAATATATATGTAAAAGAGGATATGTTTTGGTAAAAAAGAGATTTCCACCTCTGAATTTTTAAAATCAATATTTTTAATGTCCTTTACTCATGAAAGCCAATCTGAATAAGCAATTCAATTAAATTACTTAGCAACTTAAAGCAAAATATGTGCATATCTAATTGCAATTATTTTAAGTTCCTCAAAGGAATTAGGCAGAAAAGGGGAAACTAGTTAGAAATCTGTAAGTTTTTATCTCTGATAAGATAGTAAAAATGTTATGAGATTAATTCAAGAAATTTTGCAAGGTGCATAAATCTATTTGGAGCAAAAAGGTATACTTGATACATCCTGAGCAATAGTGCGTTTTAATATGAAAGAAAAACTTTTTAAAGAATTGATTACTCCAACAAGCTGAAAAGTGTGGTGTTATAAG